>NC_056733.1:1351362500-1351507500 GCF_019279795.1 Protopterus annectens | reverse complement strand
AGGAGTCAGCTGACATAGACCCCTTAGTGTATAACTGCAGCAGTGTGGACACCTCTTACCTTGAAAAAAGCACACAAATCTGCTGAGTGGGGTATCTGGATCCAAGAAGTCTTCACCAATTATAAATAATTTTCCAAAAGTTTATTAAAAAACACTCTCTTAAAAATAAAAACTGCAGTGGTTAAGCGCTTTCATCTATCATATAGACTTCATCAGAACTCCAATTTGTATAACATGATAGTTTAAATAGTAAAGTAAACCAATCAGCTCCATAAACTAATCAAATAATTAATACATAACTTCATCCTCTTAAAGTGCAAATGCTAAATAAATAAAGTATGTATGTGAATAAATAGTCTATGTAACTGCAACATATACGTCAGTGCCTATCACAATTTGATTATGTGACATATAAACCTAATAAATATAATAAATAATAAGTAATAAAATCACACTTTAGATTCCAGAATGGCCTTAATGGATATACCATCATTTATGCCAGGATGTGCCGTAGAATTTAAAAGTATTTGCCATCAAGTTTTTCTCTCATTTAATTTCTTAGTAATACATCCTCCTCTAAGGTTTCCTCTCACCTGCTCTAGTATGGCAAATTTAAATTCATCACATCGAGGACTTTTGGCCAAGTGTCTGTATAAAGCGTTAGTTTCATCTTTTTTCCTTATACAATAAAAATTATCGTAAATCCTGTTCCTCAGACACCTGTCAGTTTTTCCTACATAGAAATAGGAACATTTTGTACATTTGACCAGGTATACCACATGTTGTGTGAGACAATTGCCATTCTGGAAGATTAAAATAGACTGACTAATATTTTCCAATTTTAGCGTGGCTACTTCCATGATTGCATAGCACTGATTACAGTTACCACATTTGCGGGTACCCCCCTCCCTAGTTCCATTCTTTGTAATGGGCATGTATAGTACAGTATGGAAATTTTGCTAAGGATATTCGTAATGTAATCACACGCAATTGGAACATCTTGAAATCCGAAGATAATATTTACAAGTTAATAGGGGAGCAACCATTTTTTGTGTATAAAACAGGTTTCAACCTTAATAATAAGTTTGAGATGAAGATTAACATTACAAAGAATGGAGCTAGGGAGGGGGACACCCACAAATGTGGTAACTGTAATCAGTGCTATGCAATCATGGAAGTAGCCACGCTAAAATTGGAAAACATTAGTCAGTCTATTTTAATCTTCCAGAATGGCAATTGTCGCACACAACATGTGGTATACCTGGCTAAATGTACAAAATGTTCCTGTTTCTATGTAGGAAAAACTGACAGGTGTCTGAGGAACAGGATTTACGATAATTTTTATTGTATAAGGAAAAAAGATGAAACTAATGCTTTATACAGACACTTGGCCAAAAGTCCTGGATGTGATGAATTTAAATTTGTCATACTAGAGCAGGTGAAAGGAAACCCTAGAGGGGGATGTATTACTAAGAAATTAAATGAGAGAGAAACTAGATGGCAAATACTTTTAAATTCTACAGTACATCCTGGCATAAATGATGGTATATCCATTAAGGCCATTCTGGAATCTAAAGTGTGATTTTATTACTTATTATTTATTACATTTATTAGGTTTATATGTCACATAATCAAAATGTGATAGGCATTGACGTATATGTTGCAATTACATAGACTATTCACATACATACTTTATTTATTTAGCATTTGCACTTTAAGAGGAAGTTATGTATTAATTATTTGATTAGTTTATGGAGCTGATTGGTTTACTTTACTATTTAAACTATCATGTTATACAAATTGGTGTTCTGATGAAGTCTATACAATAGATGAAAGCGCTTAACCACTGCAGTTTTTATTTTTAAAAGAGTGTTTTTTAATAAACTTTTGGAAAATTATTTATAATTGGTGAAGACTTCTTGGATCCGGATACCCTACTCAGCAGATTTGTGTGCTTTTTTCTTGGTTTTAACTGCTGAACTGTACACGTTCTTCATATGTTGCCGACAGGGGTAATGGATTCTTTGATGAATTACCATCCATATTCTCGCCTGCTAGGAAGGACGAGATCCAAAAGATGCAGTCTGAGATGGCCATTATAAAAGGAGAGTTAACACGGCTGATAGACCTTATCAGCCAGCCTGAGAGGATAACTGCAGGTTCACTGGAGATGACATCAATGTGTGTGCATAGCGGAATTAAAAGGATGAACAACACTCCTAACGTACAGCGAAATGGGAATGTACTTTTAACCGGACCCTCTAATGGATCCACTGGAGTTGCTTGTCTTTGTTTCAATGAATGTTTTGGACGAAGAGACGACGGAGGATCGGAGGACGAGTACAACATTTCTGGAGCCAAACCCAAGTGGACAGTTCCCAAAAAAACTTATTCTGTGGTCGGACTGGCAGCAGAAACAGGTACTGTTAACCCCCAAGTACTAAATTACAACAGCGGTGAAAAAGAGAGTTTTAAACGGCATGATTTGGACTATTTTTTTAAATGTAACTTTGACTTTGAAAACAACAGTTATAAATCAAAGACTGACACCCATTCTAACAAAGTTAAAGGTGACAACAGAACCTTAAAAGATCTTATTTACGATTTTGGTAAAAAATTAGGTGCAGTAAAAAGTTTGCAGCTTGATAATATGTATTTAAAGCGTTGTATGGGTATGAAAGTTGTACCCATGGACCTTAGATTTTTTAAACAGCCCATGGGAGTTGATTTAGATGAATGTAACATTCAAGAATGCAACAAATTATTTGATAGTTTTGGATTTTCTTTTATTGAATTTATTATTAAATGTAATGATAAAAAGATATGTGCATTGATAGCTGAAACTGAACTTTTAAAGGAGACCATTACTCACGATCTTTTATTTTGTGATTGGGAAAGCTTTTTTCCACAAACAGTACAAGTGGGTTGATAAAAACTGTAAGAAACAATTCGATAGGAAATGTAAAAAGCTAAAAAGGGACTTGAACCAATATGAAAACCAACAGGCTTATAGATGGGAGAACTGTAAAGGAGATGCCCATCGGACATACAGTTGGAGGGATAAACACTCCACAAGGGGTGATGAATACAGAAATTATGACAATTTTGGATATAATAATAGTAATAGGAATTTTTTAGGGGCAAGGGCACAAAACCAGTTTGTACAGGAGAAATAACCAGCAGTAGAACATACCAACTGGCGGGAAAGGAAGTACCAAAGAGTTTAGACTATGAGGGGAAACATAGTGAGACACAATGAAGTCCATTATAGTTTAGGGGATTTTAGTGTGTTTAATTACATAAATTTTAAATTAGAAAATGAACATTTTAGACTTTTTTCTAGGGAAATGAAATTTGTTCCTACTTCCAGATGTAATATTATTGATTACATTTCGGAATTTAAGCAATTTATGTGGAAATTAAATTTGGCAGTGTACTTCCAAGACAATAATAGGGTAAGAGCAAACAAATTGTTCAAAAAGGCTATCACTTTTGTTCCTCCTATGAATTCCACTTTGGCTACTTATGAAAAGGTAGTGATTGATGAAATGTATGAGATTTTTAATAATTCCAACAATAAAAAAATGAGATATAACCTAACTAAAAACGAACATGATCTTATAAAACAAATACAATATGACCATCAAATTAGGGTTATGAAACCCGACAAAGGGGGAGGGAATTGTACTTTACAACACCCAAGAATATATTAACAAAATGCATACAATACTATTAAGTTCAGGGAATTATGAAATTTCTTCCCTGAACGAAGTTAATATTGGACATCACAAAATAGATTTATTTTTAGAAGATTTCCTTTTGGAAAATAGAATCGACTCAGAATTACATGATTTTCTGAGTGTAAAACATCCAGTATTAGCCGCTATGGTAGGAATACCTAAAGTGCATAAAGATCAAATGGACCCACCCTTTAGACCCATTATTTCAGGGAACAAATCGAAAACCTTTCCTTTCGGACAAGTGATTGATAGATGGTTGAAATTCATCTATAAAAAAATACCTCATATAATCATTGATTCGTGGGATTTTTTAGTACGGTTGACCCCTGATAAATGTAAAGATGAAATTATTTTTGCCACAATTGACGTGATAGACCTGTTTTCTTGTATTCCTGAGGAAGATGGTCTCAAAAGATTTAAGGAAAGTATACAGAAGTATACAGATTTCTCATGGGACAGGATTCTTGTAATTTTGGGATTCATGGATATAGTTTTAAAATACAATTACATTTTTTACGAAGGAGAATACTACAGACAATGTAATGGGGTAGCAATGTGTGCAGCTTGTGCACCCATGTTTGCTAATTTAGTATTACTTAATTGGGAAGAGGAATGTGTATTTCAAAGTAAGTGGAAAATGGTAATTGTTAAATAAAATCAAGAGTTCAATACACAGGAGGTTCAGGTTCAAAAGTTTACTAGTGTACACCAGGAGGCAAAAAACGTACAAGTACAGAATTTTGTCAAACATGAAACAGGAAGTATACAGATTTTATAGTCTTTACATTCAAGCTGTGCCCACCTTACTGACGTGATATGTCACAGGGCATCTACATCACTCTAGCTTACAATGTTCTATTCATTAATCTATGCTGATGCTGTATATTTTAAAAACGTTTTCCTCTGGTAACAATACGGCCTTGCTATCCACCTGGTCAGACATAATGTCTTTCTGTAAAGTTACTTCTTCAAGGCTTCAAACTAGTCCAAATACAATAGCAGATTCAGTCTTTTAATACACTTCTTTGTTCCCTGTAACACTTTCCAAAAGCTGCATGCTATCTTAGTAAGACATATACAAGGCCAAATCTTCCCAGCAGGAAAGAGCAGAAGATTTCATTATTTCACATATTCAATTTCCTGACCCAGCAGATAATCACTTGTGAAAAGCATAAACATTAAAACTTGCTGAGCTGGCAGCTGCCAGGGCCAGAGGTCAATTTGTTACAAGCCACACTGCAGTTTCAAAACTACTTACAATTGCACATGAATTCAGCCTTTTTGTTATATCATTAATAGAATAAAATGCATTACATACTACTTTGCTTTTAACCTAGCATTTCACATATATTTAAATGCATATTTTTCTAACATTTTCCCTCCTATTAATTCTTTTTATTCTATTTTGAAGTATACATAATGTCATTTCATCTCCTAACCTCTTCCACTAAGGATTTTCAGCTAGGCGAGTCATTCGATCTATACTTCAGAAAAAGTTTCATCTGAGATCAATTTTTCAGTCTCAATATCTTGGTACAAGGTTTCAGTAACAGATACATCAATAAAATCTTTGATTAATCTTTTCATGCAGGGAATTCCACAACAAACACATGCTCCTATTAGGAGTATACCCACACAAATAGCAATTAGAATATTCATTAGGATGGAACCCCACCCCCTGAATAGATTCTGGAAAAAGTCCGTCAGTGGGTTTGGGCCTGGTTCAGTCATGGCTGATACTTGCTGAATTACCTCTAGGTGGTTGTTAATTTCATGCCTATTGTCTGGTATGTAATGCAGCATTCTTCTTTGATAAGCGCACGTACCACCTCTCGCCGCTAGGGTGAAGTCAAGAGCCATTCGATTTTGTAGCACAACAGTTCTCATTGCATTCAGTTCATCAGTCACCAGTTCTAGGGCAGAGAAAGTTGCATTACTCATTACTTCGAGAAGTTTCAACAGCTTCCTCAGCTCCCAGATCGATTTGACTGCTCCATATGCTGGGAATATTCCTGCCCAAGATATAACACTGTCACTCAAGTCCATATGAGTCAATTTGCTTTTGTCCTTTACGTTATTATGGTCTTTCCAGCCAGCTTCGATCCGTCCAACTGGATTTACAGGTTTCTCGACTGGACCTCCAGGTTTCCGAGCTGCTTCTCTCACGTTTCGTATCTTTCCCAAAGGTAATTCTGCAGTATGTCTTATTGCCGGAACCAGATAACCCAAAAAACAACTGCCGGACCAATTCTCAGGTAGCCATTTATATGCTTTTTTCCCACAAATAAAATAACAGTTTTCTACTTTAGTACTAATCCGCATTAACCCTGCATGAAACATTTTCTGGTCTATAACTGACAATTGTTTAAATAAAACAGGATTCTTGTGAATTTCATTCATGGTTGTTTTCAGTGAGTTCAAATATGAGTCATAATTAGTATTGCAAAGAATATTGCCATTACTAGTCTTAATATAACACCGATAAGATATTGTTATATTACAATTTCTCCAGCCCACCTGGTGAGTGTCATTTTTGTAAAAACATACAATTCCCTTTTGTTTAACAGGTAAAAATAAAGCTATTTTGTCCTGTGATCTCACAGTTCCTGTATCAAAAAGCAAATTCTCCCAAGTCTCATTTATCCCCAAAGGGACAGCGGACATTATCAGTCCTCCATATGCTGTTGGTATAGCTGTACAAACCCAGCAATTCGAAATGTTCATAGTTTCTGCATATACATGCTTCATAGCTAGGTATGTGTTAAAATTTGGATGCCAGTCTATAGACATCTCGTCACGCCTTCCCACTTTCACTTGTGTGGTTGAATGAAGGAAAAACCACAACAAGAGGAAAATTGTCACAATTATAGTCAGTAAATGTATACTCAACAAAATGATTATGCAACATCTCTGGGGTTGATCTAAATTTCTATTCGCTTTGTTCTTGGCCATTTTTCCCTTGTTGTATTTCAGTCACAAAGTTTTTATCAAGTTGAAAGTTCTTTACCGGTTTGCAGTGTGTCAAATGAACCCAGGACATCCTCTCAGCCACTCTGACTGCAGTAGGCGTTGCCAACAGTACCTGATATGGTCCTTCCCACTTTGGACTCACCCAATTCTTCCTCTTCGTCACTTTCAGCCACACCCACGTTCCGGGATCCAAAACTGCTTCCACCATCTGGTCTGTTCCTTATCTGAAAAAGAGTTAAACTGCAAAACAGATTTATTTGTTAACAGTTTCCTCATATAACTAGCTAATGAGCTGTCAGCCTCTTGTTCTGTGGGCATGAGAGCTTTCCACTGAGGCACATAATACGCTTTCCCAAAAACCATTTCAAAGGGAGTCAGACCCTTCACATTTGGAACCATTCTCATACTCAGCAGTGCTAAAGGCAGACAGTGTATCCAATTCTTTTGGGTCTCTTCAACTAACTTCCTAAGTTTACTTTTAAGGGTTCCATTGTACCTTTCCACCAGTCCTGCTGACTGTGGGTGGTAGGCACAATGGTTTTTCAAGGAGATTCCAAAAAATCTCCCAAGTTGTTGAATTGTCTGATTGACGAAATGTGTGCCATTGTCACTATAAATCCTTTCCGGAATGCCAAACCTAGGGATTACTTCTTTTATCAGGGCTTTCGCCACTGTTGCTGCATCCGGATTTTTAGTTGGAAAAGCTTCTTCCCATTTAGAAAACATATCTACAATGACTAAACAATACTTTTTCCCCTCACACTTATTTAATTTTATGAAATCCATACAAATAGTATGGAACGGATATGGTGGTATAGGAAAACTTCCTTGCTTAGGTTTAAATGCCCCTTGTGCATGGTGCTTGTTACAAGTATGACAAGCTGCACAAAATGTTTTTGTATAGTTTGTGAATCCATATGTTTGGAATATTCGGTTTACTAACTGTACCATCCCCCCTGTTGAGACATGGCACTGTCCATGGCTCAACAAAGCTGCATATCTAAATAAATTAGATGGTAATATCGTTTTTTTCTCTTTGGAAATGTACAGTCCATTTTCAAGAATTGCACCTTGTTTTTCCCATTTTTGTTTTTCTGCTTTTGTAGTAAGCATCTGCATTGTTTTTAACATGTCTAAATCTAAAATCTCAGAGTGTTGTAATTCCTCATTCAAAAGTAAAGTTTCTGAGTCTGAGGCCGGTTGCTTTGCAGCTGCATCAGCTCTTGCATTGCCTTTCGAAATTCTATCCTGTTGTTTTGTATGAGCTATACATTTGCAAATAGCTACTTTGGTAGGTAACTGAATAGATTCTAATAGTTCCAAAATAAATTGTGCATGATTAATTGATTTCCCACTAGATGTTATCATTCGCCTATTTTTCCATTGTTGTGCAAATACATGTACTGTAGAGAAAGCATACTGACTATCAGTATATATGTTTACACATTTGTCTTTTGCTAAAGTACATGCCTGTGTCAAAGCTATCAATTCTGCTGCTTGTGCAGATAAATTATGTGGTAAGGATTGAGCTTCTAGAATTTCAGTGTCTGTAACTACTGCATACCCCACTAGATTCTTTCCTGTAGGGCCCCTTCTGCATGAGCCGTCCACGTAATATGTCACCTCGGCATTATCCAAGGGCATATCTGTGAGATCTTGTCTAGGCAAGGTTAACTGTTCAATCTCTTGCAGGCAGCTATGCAGTGTGCCATCCGCAGGAGTTGGAAGTAACGTTGATGGATTTAATGTCATACATCGTTCAATTGTCATATGAGGTTGGCTCAGCAGTATAGTCATACATGAAAGATGTCTAGCAGGAGAGAGATATGCTACTTTTTCTTGCAGTAAAATTATTGCGACTGCATGAGGCACTATCAATGTGAGAGGGTGGAACAACACCACTGAGGCTGAAGCCTGTACTGCCATTGCAGCTGCAACTACCGCTTGTACACAGTGAGGCAAAGATCGTGCCACTGGCTCTAACTGTGATGAATAATAGGCTATGGGGCATTACTTATCCCCATGTTGTTGCATCAGTACTGACGTCATATATCCTTGCTTGCAATCTACGGTCTGAAAGAACCGTTTGTGATAATTTGGAAGTCCTAAAACTAATGAAGAAGCTATCAACTACTTCAACTTGTAGAAAGCTGTTTCTGCTTCGGGTGTCCATTGTAAAATATCTTGTGCTGCCATCGGTGTCTTATATATCAAGTCAGTCAGTGGAGCAGATTCCAAAGCATAATTTGGTATCCAACTCTGACAGAAATTAGTTGTCCCCAAGAAGGACATCATTTACTTCTTGGTTGCTGGTTTGGGTGCTTGCAAAATTACTGTTTTTCTATCCTCGTCTAATATCTTACCTTCATTGGATATCACATATCCTAGGTATCTAACTTGCTTTTTCCAAAGTTGTAATTTACTTTTATTCACTTTATGTCCTTGTGTTGCTAAAAATTTCAATAACGCTACAGTATCCTCCCTGCATTGCTGCTGGGTGGGGTCTGCTAGCAAGATGTCATCTACGTAGAGTAGAATTTGACTACCTCCTGGTGGGGTAAACCCTGCCAGGTTGCTAGCCATTTCTTGTGCAAATATTGTTGGGCTCTCACAATATCCCTGTGGTAGTCGAGTATAAGTATACCTTTTACCCTGAAATGTAAATGCAAACCAATATTGACTATCAGGATGTATAGATATCGAAAAGAAAGCATTACTGATATCTACCACAGAGAAATATTTTTGTTGCAGTTTTAAATCGTTTAACAAAGTATGTGGGTCTGGCACCATAGGTGCTCTGGGTATCACTGCATTGTTTACAGCTTGTAAATCTTGAACCATCCGTCATTCCCCTTTTGCTTTTTTAACAGGAAATAGGGGTGTATTGCATGGTGAATCAGGAGATTCTACCAGTACTCCTTCCCTGAGTAATGCTGCTATTATAGGTTTGATTCCTATTTCTGCATCCTTCCTCAAGGGGTATTGTCTTTTCTGTGGCCTAAATGCCGATTTTGGTGTAGTTGTAACTGGTCTTGCTGTTCGAATAAGTCCTGCATCTGACTTGCCTGTCGACCAAAGAGTCGTTGGAATTTCACATAAGGCTTTCTCTTCTTCTTCTAATAAAAATGCTAATCAGCTGTCCTCGCTAGATTGCAAGTGTACAGCCGGATGTGTCTGTGTCAACCAATTTAACTTTTGTTTTTGTATTCCTTGTTCTGACAATTCTAAGTCAGTCTGTTTCTCCCATCTTGTCACCTTTTCTCCTAAGTCTGCCCATTTTACATTTTTGTTCTTTCTCAAGCTGACATGTGGTAATCGATTTGATCTATATAATGCAAGGAATTCTTGAGGTATTGAACAGCTAACTACACTGTTCCCCTCAGTTTCCCAATACAAAGTACGTAAAACCAATCTAGTTGCACGGTTTCTGAACAATTCTTGCTCATATTCTCTATCAGGTCCTGGCATAGTACAGTAGTATAGAGTACAGTGTAACAAATGCTGTTGATCAGTTTCGTGGGAGGGGGCTTTACTGATGGCTACGTTCATCAGTTCCTTGGTTACTGCCCCTGGACCAGTTGTAACTAGGTCCTGGCTGTACCAGTAAAAAGTTTCACCCTCCGATCGCACTACAAAAGTATTCATTTGCCTCTGTGCTTCCATACCCTGCACAGTCGGAACTATTGCTATGCCAAATATCTGCATAAGGTCCCTGCCCAATAGGTTCACTGGACACTTTGCAGAAACAACAGTTTTACTTCTTTGGGTTATACCTGAAACAGGGTCAGTTATTGCTATATCATGGGAAAGTGGTTCCCTGTATAGCTGTCCATTTGCAGCTTTTACTAGTATATAATCAGGTGATTCAGAATGTTCTGGTAACTTGGAGGGGTGTATCAGGGTCCGTGATGCTCCTGAGTCACACAGGAATTTGACTTCCCTTCCCTCCACCAGAAGTGTAACTTCCGGTTTTGTATCTGCTAAGTAGAGCACTAAGCTCAATAATGCTAAATCCAAAATTTCACTTTCTTCATCTTCCATATCTACTTGCACTTCCTCTATTCCTTCTATCACATTTATATTTGTCTTCTGTTTATTAACTTCTCCTGATGATTTCTGACTTCTGCATGATGTATCTTCACTATCATATAATCAGTCCTCATCCCCCTTATCTTCTGTAATTACCTTTTTGTTCTGTTTACAATCCTCGCTAAATGTCCCTTTTTTCCGCACTTAAAGCACTCACCTCTCTTTTTCCTTTCCTCAAAATCTTCTTTTTCTTCTTGCTATTAAAATGTCTTTCAGCATGTCTAGCATATTCAAGTAAGGCTTGTAGCCTACCTGTTCGATGGTCTATCATATGCTTCGTAATGAAGCTACTGATAGGTGCAATGCAACCTTTCAAAAATGCATTTTTTAATTGTTGTTCATACGGGGAATCATTCGTTTGGTTTTCAGGAACCGTCATACCGCTATGATTATTAAAACACTCCAATAATCTAGCATAGTACCCATCTATTGTCTCATTTTCCTGTTGTATGCATTGATTAATGCAAGTCCAGTCTGCTCTAGGTTTCCATTTCTCAGGGATTCGGTCTGTAAGACCTTTCACTCTGTTGTCTAATTCTGCGTCACTATGTGGGAGTGGTTTAATCTCTGCATTACGAGGATTCCAGGTGCCACAAATCATGTGCCAATCTGGACCTATAATTTGTCTTACTACTTTTTCTACTTCTTTCCCATTCAAGTGGTAACTCAACCTCATACCTTGTAAATCTTCTAAAAATTTCGTAAAATTAACTTTTGGATGGGGGATTCCCTCAGTAGCTTTCCGGATACCCTCCGGTGTCTATGGTCTATATACTAAGAGTGTTGGGTCTTGCCCTGCCTGTCCTGCCTGAGGATTTGGGACCTCTATAAGTGGACATATTTCTTCCTCACTCTCATCCTGTAGGTTTCTTTCTATTTGATATGATTCTGCATCCCCACGTATTTTACGTGCTCGGGACCTAGTTTCAATAGGATCTCTAACAAATGGTTGTGGTCTCGCTGAGACTTCAGGATAACGCGGAGGCAGACCAGCCTGTCCACTTGCTTCATATCCTGAAAAGGGTAAAGGAGGGGGCAAGGGAGGAGGAGGAGCTGTTGCTATTACTAAGTTATTATCTTCTTTGTCTAAGAATAATGTTTTTGAATTTTTAATCTTCTGTTCTCTACGATTTGCTTCCTCAATCCACCTGTGTGCCTGAGGAATGCCTAATTGGCGTTGCTTTTTTGCCTGACCTCCCACATCGGATTTAAGTTGCTTAAGGAGTTTAACCAGCAAAGTTTTATCTAATTTACCATCAAATTCATATTTGTTAACCCATTTCGTATAATACCTAACATTATCAGAACGTTGTGATTGCATGTATTTTGCGTCTTCGGTTAGGGACAGATCTTGCGATGTTTTAGTGCACTGATTTCCCATGGTAAAAGAAAAATGTTACGTAACCCTTCTTATCACGTGATATCAAGTTTTCAGTTCCTTTTCACAGTTTATCTAGAATAACTGCCTACCTTATTCTGTTACCCTGATCTATGACCAAATATACAGTAATTCCTTTTGTCCCTGACCTGCATAACAAATCTTGACAACAATATTTACTGTAACCTAGTCCCTGATCTAAAACAGAAAAAAGGCAAAATCTTCCTACCTGAGCCTCTGGTATTGAGCCGTCCAGGATCCACTCTTCGGCCACAGATCAGAAAGTGGCCAGCCTCTTTAAACGGCAATTCAGTCGGAGGTCTTTTCACCCAAGAAGAACCGTTTCGGTAACTTCTCCTGCGCAGTATTCAACCACCGGTAGACTCTGATCTGCAGCTGTCTGAGGGATTTCCAGCTAAGAAGGACCAAACTGTTAAATAAAATCAAGAGTTCAATACACAGGAGGTTCAGGTTCAAAAGTTTACTAGTGTACACCAGGAGGCAAAAAACGTACAAGTACAGAATTTTTTCTAACATGAAACAGGAATTATACAGATTTTATAGTCTTTACATTCAAGCTGTGCCCACCTTACTGACGTGGTATGTCACAGGGCATCTACATCACTCTAGCTTACAATGTTCTATTCATTAATCTATGCTGATGCTGTATATTTTAAAAAAGTTTTCCTCTGGTAACAATACGGCCTTGCTATCCACCTGGTCAGATATAATGTCTTTCTGTAAAGTTACTTCTTCAAGGCTTCAAACTAGTCCAAATACAATAGCAGATTCAGTCTTTTAATACACTTCTTTGTTCCCTGTAACACTTTCCAACAGCTGCATTCTATCTTAGTAACACATATACAAGGCCAAATCATCCCAGCAGGAAAGAGCAGAAGATTTCATTATTTCACATATTCAATTTCCTGACCCAGCAGATAATCACTTGTGAAAAGCATAAACATTAAAACTTGCTGAGCTAGCAGCTGCCAGGGCCAGAGGTCAATTAGCTACAAGCCACACTGCAGTTTCAAAACTACTTACAATTGCACATGAATTCAGCCTTTTTGTTATATCATTAATATAATAAAATGCATTACATACTACTTTGCTTTTAACCTAGCATTTCACATATATTTAAATGCATATTTTTCTAACAGTAATCAAGTGTTATGTCCATTTTTTAGACGATATTTTTATTTTATGGAATGGATCCAAGCAAGAATTGGAGATATTTATGGACTATTTAAACAAGTCTAGTGAATACTTAAAATTCACTTATAATTGTCATATTAAGGGCATTTCTTACTGGGACACATTTATATATAGAGAGAATGATCACTTTGGTTCCAAAATACACAGAAAAAGTACGTTTAGTAATACATACTTAGAATATTCCAGCTGTCATCCCTATAAGCAAAAAGGCTAGTATCCTTAAGGGACAATGGATTAGGGCAGCAAGAATGACTTCTGAGTTTAATGATATGGTTAAAGAACTTGACTTTATTGGAAATATGTTCTCCAAAAGGGGTTATCCTAGCAACCTTATAGAAAGTACTGTAAAGTATGTAAAGGATGAATGGGGTAAAAAATACACACCACTCTACGGTAGGGGGACTGTGAATTTACAGAATATTGTTTTTGGAGCCTCGGAGAATCAGAATCAGTTTCAACAGGCATGTATAGTACAGTATGGACATTTTGCTAAGGACATTTG
This sequence comes from Protopterus annectens, assembly GCF_019279795.1. Classification (NCBI taxonomy): domain Eukaryota; kingdom Metazoa; phylum Chordata; order Ceratodontiformes; family Protopteridae; genus Protopterus; species Protopterus annectens. The sequence continues at coordinate 1,351,493,606 of NC_056733.1, read as the reverse complement.
TAATATAATCACACGCAATTGGAACATCTTGAAATCCGAAGATAATATTTACAAGTTAATAGGGGAGCAACCATTTTTTGTGTATAAAACAGGTTTCAACCTTAAGAATAAATTTATGATGAAGATTAACATTACAAAAAATGTAACTAGGGAGGGGGGCACCCACAAATGTGGTAACTGTAATCAGTGCTATGCAATCATGAAAGTAGCCACGCTAAAATTGGAAAATATTAGTCAGTCTATTTTAATCTTCCAGAATGGCAATTGTCACACACAACATGTGCTATACCTGGCTAAATGTACAAAATGTTCCTGTTTCTATGTAGGAAAAACTGACAGGTGTCTGAGGAACAGGATTTATACCTGGCCAAATGTACAAAATGTTCCTGTTTCTATGTAGGAAAAACTGACATGTGTCTGAGGAACAGGATTTACGATCATTTTTATTGTATAAGGAAAAAAGATGAAACTAACACTTTATACAGACACTTGGCCAAAAGTCCTGAATGTGATGAATTTAAATTTGCCATACTAGAGCAGGTGAGAGGAAACCCTAGAGGGGGATGTATTACTAAGAAATTAAATGAGAGAGAAACTAGATGGCAAATACTTTTAAATTCTATGGTACATCCTGGCATAAATGATGGTATATCCATTAAGGCCATTCTGGAATCTAAAGTGCGATTTTATTACTTATTATTTATTATATTTATTAGGTTTATATGTCACATAATCAAATTGTGATAGGCATTGACATATATGTTGCAATTACATAGACTATTTATTCACATACATACTTTATTTATTTAGCATTTGCACTTAAGAGGATGACGTTATATATTAATTATTTGATTAGTTTATGGAGATGATTGGTTTACTTTACTATTTAAACTATCATGTTATACAAATTGGTGTTCTGATGAAGTCTATACGATAGATGAAAGCACTTAACCACTGCAGTTTTTATTTTTAAGAGAGTGTTTTTTAATAAACTTTTGGAAAATTATTTATAATTGGTGAAGACTTCTTGGATCCGGATACCCCACTCAGCAGATTTGTGTGCTTTTTTTCTTGGTTTTAACTGCTGAACTGTACACATTCTACACTTCTTACCTTCATATAGAAGGATTTAACAAGCTTGAGTAAATTTGTGGAAATACTTCTTCAGGTGGCTTACTTTAGGTATGAATTTTGAGAGTGAGACATACATTGTTATAGATACACAAAGTGTTCAGTCAGACTAAACAAGTATTAAATGATCCTGCAGCTTGCGTCCATATAATATCTCAGGATTAATGATGCACATATTAAAAGAAGAGTTATCATCCCCATTGCATAATATTTTTATTTTTTTACATAGCAACAGAAGTTCTCCTTGTGAATGGAAAGAATCATTTTTTTGTCTCCATGTATAAAGAGACAGAAAGTATGAGTTGCAGAGTTATAGGCCAACAAGCTTAACATAAATCCTGGGGAAATGTTTTGACAATTGTTTTTAAAATCTGCTGATAAAATCTAAAATACGTATATTCTAAATAGGGAAATTTTAAAGGAATTTTCAATTTTGACTAACGTTAGAACTTTGTGACATAGTAAGTACGGTCAATGACCTGGGAGCTATATTCCCTGGCCATTTTCCTGGACCTTTCAAAAGCATATGTCACACTTCCACATCAAAGAATTTTGGAAGCTATGAAGCAACATAATACATATATAGTAATGGGTCAAAGTGCAGTTAAACAACAGCACAGCAAGGGTTACTGCTGGGTTCTCTATCAAATGAAAGTTCCATATATGCTGGTGTACCATAGGGATGTACATTGGGACCCATATTTGATAGAGATTGTATAAATTAAAATGCTTTCCCCAAAATTATACCGTGTGTGCAGTAAAAGAAAATATGGCTTGCTTTGCAAGAACAGTTAATTTCTTGTAAATGTTCAACTTAGATGTTAATAACATATAGCTGGGGGCTTACTGTAAAGGCACCCTGTTATAGAAAAAAGGAAGTTGACTTTCTGTGAGCTTTCAGATGCAGAAATTAATGAAATAAAATACAGACACTTCAAGTGACGCAAAGATAACATGGAGAGACTTTTTGTGATGTCTTCAGATACAGCAAGGAAGAAAATAACCAAAGAAAGACATATTTGTCATTTCAACAGGAACTGTCCAGGCTAGAAATAACCATGGACTATTTCATGACTCAAACAAAAATCAGAAGAACAAGTCACTGTCAATTTCCTTGCTTTGTAATTGACGTAAGTAACTATAAAAAAGACATTACCAAGAGACATTCACAACTGTAGGATAAGTGGGAGCAAATCAGATCACAATTTCAGCCCTTGTGGGCTACATCAAAGACAGACTGTGGTAAGTTAGCAGTACCAGTGAGTGTAGGTAATCTTTCGGATTACATTCCTCCTTTTCAGAAGCAATATCCAATTCCCAAAGAGGCGGGAGAGGATATGAAGAGGTGTATAGAGCAATCGGAACTGGTAAATCATAAATAAAAAAGAGCATATATGCAAATAACCTGCAAACTCAGGGTACACAGAAAAAGGAGGTAAGCAATAAACAGAAGGGGCCTTACTGAAAAGGATAATTACAAACACTAACAGTATGACCAGTACAATATGGGGATAATCCTCCCTGTAACCCAGATCATGGCAGGCAATAGGTATTAAAGCAATAAATTAATAAAACACATGTTGTCAGTTCGCAGCAAAGTATAGAGATCTTTTAAACTCAATGTAAATTAATTAAACAAAGGAGACAGGAAAAGACAGAAAAATAAATATTACTTTACTGGTTTAATAAGCCAGGACGGATTCATAATAAACACAGAAATAAACTACAGACACAGACTAAAGTTAATACAGATACAGTGTCAAGTTAAAGTTAATACAAATACAGTGTAAAGTTAAAGTTAATACAGATACAGTAAATACATTTACAGTAATGCAAATGGTATATGCAAAACTAAACAATGCAATTAAATGTTAGTTATGCAAGTCCACATCTACATCTGGAAATGGAGTAACATTTAAGGCAGTACCTATGACAAATCCTAAAGGTTCTATGGTAAGAAAAGAGGGTCAACACCCCCCCCCCAAACACATTAAAAGTACAGTATGTCTCCAAAGGCAGCTTATGCATACAGCAAACAGGATCAATATTGGTAAAAACAGTGTCTGTAATGTCATAGTTTCAAAAGAATGTCTTACATAAAATATAACAGCAAACAGTCTTATAAACAAACTAGTACAGCAAGAGCATCATTAGTCAGACTGGTGTAACTGCCCTCCTGGAAATAATATACAGGGATACATACAGGTAGTAAAGTGCAGTCATTAAAACAAATAGTATTTTTCAGCTAATAAAAATCCAAGCAAAAGCAGCACACCATGTTGGTTCTTAAAAATCAATGTAAGTTAATAACAGTCATACAGTATCAGTACAGTAACAGTCTGTTAATAGTCTTACAAAAGTTTAAATCTGTTTCTATGATAGCAATCTATGAACAAGACAAGGCAATCTAAAACAGTTGCAAAAAGAAAAAGGGGAGAGATACTCAGATATAATAAATCATGAGAACAGGGACATCATGATCAGATACTTGATTTCAATATATTTTTGGACATGCAAAATTTGTTTGAAAAAGCATGTGACAAGTCAAATTGTTGGGATTTTAGCCACATTCCTTACAGAGGGAAAATGCCATTACATGCAGTCCCTGGAGAAGCTGCACATACAGGTTTTATGTTTAAAAAATCTTATAAAAATAGAGTTGTAAAGCAATCAGCCATAAAAAAACATATGTAGTTGATGAAAATAGAAAAAGGGATACTAAAAAAAGGGACAATCAGGGTTGCTACTTTACATCAATTCTAGTCATATGAAAAAGATTGAGTATAAAATAAAAACAGCATGGGAGTTAACACATAATACTTCCTTTAAGGAAGAGATGAAAGAAGAAACATTCTGTTACATAGAGTATGCAGTTCCAATAATGAGAGTTACTCACACATTACCAGAGGACATGGTAAAAGCTGAATTTTTTTACTGGTATGTTGCCACTAAGGCAATATGGAAAGCTACAAAGTTGATAGCAAATGCAACTTACGGAGCTATCTCAGATATAACAAAGGAGATGTGTTACAATGAAAAAAAGGCTATTAAGTACAGAGGATCACATTTTCCTGTATGTTTGTTTCTAATACAAGGTTTTACCTTGTAAAGCAAGGGGTAACTTGACAAGATTTGCTTTGGCGTAACTGCAAAGCTGACAACTTGCATAAGCAAGCATAAAAACAGTTAAAAATAAATAAGTAATAACGGCTATGTGTCTATGGTGGGGCATTATAACTTTTGGCTTAATTGCTCTTATCGTCATTATAAGATTTGTGTTAATAAAAGTATTAATCAAGTAACAGCCGTTGGTAATGTAACATTGTATAAAGAGATAGCATTAAATGCAAGGGATTTGTATGTTGCAACAGACAAGGGATTCAAAGTACTGAAAATCGTATTGTGTTGTAAATTGTCTTACAATTTTCTTGGTTAATTAAAAAGGAATTGATAGAGACTGTATAAATTAAAATGCTTTCCCCAAAATTATACTGTGTGTGCAGTACAAAAAATATGTCTTGCTTTGCAAGAACAGTTAATTTCTTGTAAATGTTCAGCTTAGATATTAATAACATATAGCTGTGGACTTACTGTAAAGGCATCCTGTTACAGAAAAAAGGAAGTTGACTTTCTGTGAGCTTTCAGATGCAGAAATTAATGAAATAAAATACAGACACTTCAAGTGACGCAAAGATGACGTGGAGAGACTTTTTGTGAAGTCTTCAGATGCAGCAAGGAAAAAAAAAATAACCAAAGAAGGACATATTTGTCATTTCAACAGGAACTGTCCAGGTTAGAAATAACCATGGACATTTTTATGACAGAACCAGAAGAACAAGTCACAAGGACATTAAAATTAACATTGGTTGAAAAGAGTAGATAAACTAAACAGTATGTTTCACTCTTTAGTGACGTTTTTGGACTGAGTGTTCATCGGACCACAGTTATTTGTGTCTAGCCATGTTATAATAGAATTGAAATAACTCTAACAGTATTAACTGTTTGGCAAGAATTTGTACTGATGCAAATAAATATTAATGGATACAGTAGTATGGCATCTGTCTGTCAGCCTAGCTCTCAGCTAATAATATTTTACAATGCTAATAATATTTTACAGTCTTATTTAAGCTAGTGTTTCTTTTTCAAAAGATGATATCTGCTCTGCATCAGTATATGTAGATGATTATAAAGTTGGAGTTAGTGTGCCAATATATTTTGACATACATTAAGTTAAGTAAGTGCCTAGTACAATTTAAAACCTGGACTAAAGATGCAGATCTTTAGTGCAGTCATTTGCAAATAAGGAATTTTTGGTACATTTAGCCCTAATTATCAAATCATTGTTGAATTAAAAAATCAGCAATCATCCTGTATGAAAGACATTGGGCTAATAATTAGTGGCAAGTTCAATTTCACTGCTCACATTAATTTTAAATGTGTGATTAAGAGCGAACCAAGTAATTGAGTAGATTTACTTAAAATGGTGGTGAGAAAACTACTGGAAAAGTTACCTTTTGGCATGTTTAACTTTATTCACGTAAAAAGGCTTTGATATTTCTAATGTAAATTTAATAACTTAGTTCCATCAGTCAAACCAAGACATATGTAGACAATTTGAAAACCATGGGATAGTTTAATACCAGTTACAATATAGTATATGAGTTAAGATGTCCTTGAATTATTAGGCTTGTCTATGAAAAGCAAGTGATAGACACCCATTTGTCTGACTGGTCACTAGCGTGAGGCCTTTTCTCAAAGTGTTGAACTGGTAGTGAACCAGGCATTTCCTCTTTTCCTGTAATGGTACAACCTCAGAGTTGATATATTAAGTTTCAGGTTACAGGGGTACAATCCCTCATCTGAGGGAAGCGGTAGTCTTCCCTGTGCAAAAATTATTTGTGTGTGTGTGTGTGTGTGTGTGTGTGTGTGTGTGTGTGTGTGTGTGTGTGTGTGTGTGTGTGTATGTGTGCATGTGTATGTGTGTGCATGTGTGTGTGTGTGTGTGTGTGTGTGTGTGTGCGCGCGCCTGTGCAAAAATGATTTGTGTATGAGTGCGTGTCCATGTGCACATGTGCGTGTGTGCGCACGCGCACGTGTGTGTATGTATGGTTTAGTTGGGAATACTAATTGTATTCAGGACATTTTGCTCATTTGTGATCACAGCTGAATGAGACTATCCTATACGAGTCAAATGAATGTCAGGAAGCCAATGAAATCTAAAGAACTATCCAATAACTATGCTCATGTTAGATATCTAAACAAGTGAAAGAACAAGTTGACATAAATGTTGTATTTGCACAGTAATTAATAAAACAGTTAAAAGGGACAAATGCATATTCCAAGCAAAAACTAAGATAATGGACAAGACAGTCTCTGACAATGAATGACTAGCAAATTAAGACTTTTTATCCTAAAATTAAATAAGTAGGTGGGAGATAAGCAGGCAGGATATTGTCTTTACTATGATATAATTAAATTATTCTGTTTATCTAAGTTATGCAATCTGAACTAAATTATTTCTTGCACAAGTACAGTAACTGTGAGCTATGCTATGCTGCTATCCATTCTTAAAAATTGTGGTGGGTAAGTTATCTATGTGTTTATTTATATCTGTACTGTCTAGAAATTCTTCCATTATATGCTTCCTTCACCCTCTTGTAAAAACTGTTTTTCAATACACATGAACCTGAAGCAATGATATTTCATCCAGTGACACATTGCATTTGCTGATCTGAATGACAATAAAGCTTAATTTGACTTACTTTGAGATAAGACCATATGCTCTGGCCAGTTTGTGGGGAGGTTGGTGAAGTGGGTTAGCATACAGTCATGACTCCTAGTGATTATAAGCACTTCAGAAATGAGTGGGGGTGAAGATTTAATGGAAACCAGTAGTACCACAGATATAAGGTCAACATACATTAGAGAAGTGTAACCAGAAAAAGAAGAAAAGACAGAAGTCCCTAAGAATATAGAACTGCATCTTCACAGAGGAAAGTTAATCGTGAGGGTTAGGAGGGAGGTAGAGCAGAGTGGGGAAAGCGCTGAGTGAACAGACATCATAATCATGTGGAAGGAGATGTAGATGGAACTGGCTATCCCAAGGCTACCCCCAATATTCTTGTTTTACTGTAATCACTAAAAGAATCCCTGCCACAAGGTGTCCTATATTAACTCAATTTCTTAGCAGCTTCCAATAGTTTAAGTTACTAGACATCCACCACTAGCACATCTAGTACTGAACATGCCTGTTTATCTTTCATTCATGAACTTCACAGCAGACTTTATTTATAACTGGCTGAGCACTGAGAAAAGGCTGGATAAAAATACCAATAAAATATATATTTTTCATTGGCAAGTTGTGCCCTGGACAGCGCAGTACCCAGGGCGGTTGCCCCGTTTCCCTACCAAGCTACACTACTGCAGACCACTATCAATTAAAGTGAAACATAGGGCAAATTGGCAGAATGGAAATCTTCTTAGCTGGAGTTAAGAATTAGGAGGGAGATGAGCCACAGTGGGAAAGCACTCAGTGGGCAGACATCATAACCAAGTGGAAGAGGATGTAGGGGGAGCTGGATATACCAAGGGTACCCCAGATATTCTTTTTTCTTCTGTAATCAGTAAAAGCCTGTCTGCCCACAAGTTGTGCATGCATTAAAGTTTGTTGGACTTTTGGTACATTAGTCTTTTGATTTATTTTATCTCCAACAAATTACTGGTTAGTGCAGAAATGTCTAGGGAATGGAAGACAGGAAAAGAAACCCTGTAGAAGGGAAGGGTAGGAAAAAGTGTAAAACTCTAAGGAATACCAAATCAATTAGCCAAAGAGCATCGACAGGAAATATCAGGTGAAAATCCTGTGGGAAATATTAACTGCTTTCCTAGAGGCAACAGTATCCAGAACAACAGCTAATATGGGTCACAGCTAGAAGGAGCCATCATTTAAATCCGATCCATTTTATGACTCAGTTGCACCAGGACTTGATAGGGGGATATCAGTAGGTGTGGTCTACCTGGAAATAGCCAAGGCCTTTGAGTTAGTCCTGCATAGGCAGCCAATGGGAAAACTGTAGCTTTTGGGGTAAGACCTTGACTGATGAAGTGGATTGCTGTGATGATGAAGCACAGGATGTGGAGGGTTAATATGAGAGGCACAGTGTTAGAAGTAACAAAAATAACCACATTAATACCTTAGGGGTCATTGTATTGTCCAGTGCTTTAGAGTAGGAGTCTAAAGAAAGACACAGAAAGACAGGCCAGGTTGACATAAAAGCAGCAGGTAAGGTTACATTCAAATAAATGCAAGTATTGACATTAGTGCACAAATATTCCATGAAAAATACAAACTGGAAGGAGTGACACTGATGCCATCGAAGCAGAAAAGGATTGGGGGATTTGATGATCACACTTTACTTGGACAACCAGGAGCAGAATATGGGTGTTGGTTTGCATCGTCAGGGTGTATACTACAGAGGCAAAATGGTAATGCTCTCAATCTTCTGAGCTGTGGTGGTGCAAGGTCTTGTATGCTATGTACAGTTCTTGAGGCCAAAAATATATAAGGAAAGGAGCATTCCAATGGAGGAAGGAACCAATGGAAAGCCAGTATAAGGGTGTGTCCTGAAGAGGAGAAGGAGTCTGACCAGAATATTACATGGCTGGATTTCTTCTTTCTATAGTCATGAAGATATGCAGTGGGTGCCTAAGATTTTGTCATGGAGATATGGAAGGCTCTTCTTGAAGTGGCAACCGGAAGGTGAATGTCAGTGCTGGCAAAAGTGCTAGATAAAAGGAACAAGTACTCCTTGGATCAACAATACTGCCTGTTCAGGAAAATACCTGATGACCATTGGAATGGTCAAACAGTGAGGGACTTCCCATTGGCAAAGTGGAGATGGGAAGGGAAAGATGGAGCAGACATAGAATATTAAGTGCCTTTAAGGATACACTAGCCATGCCCTATTTTGCAAAACATCAAATACAATACAAATTAATGGTTGTGACACTTCATATCCCAGGATGACATTTCCTTTGAATTTAATAGAGACATTTTGCCATTTTTTCTAAATTTTAAACAAAATTCCTAACCTATTATGCATTTTCTACTGAGCCAAGCCCCTCGCAATCTGGTTTCAAAAAGTCCCTAGAAACACAACTTTTTAACTTAGTTTATAATTGATAATTCATTATATCAGTTTATTGTTCTGTTTTATCTAGCCTTTGTTCACCAGCCTTGAATTTTTCTATTTATATTTAGCTTGCAATATTCCTCATTATTTTCACCTATGTGTTTTACTATATTTATTTCTACATTGTTTTATTTTCTCTCTGTTATTTACTTTTACTGGTTACTTTTATGGTGCTTGTGAAACAAGCACAGAAATAAACTTGAACTTGATCTTAAACAAAAGTAATTCATGATCATAGTGCCCTATTTTTGTGGATAACTTTGCTGGTCACTTTTAAACACAGGACTCAGAAAGAACCCTGGCTCTCACACTAAGCTGTGTAGGAAAGGGACCCTGTTTCTGCAATATAATAGTGGTGCATTCAGAGACACATTAGCCACAGTGAAGAAAGATCTCATTGTCAGCAATTAGCTCTTTCCTATGGAAGTTAACAGTGGTGGACGATGTTAGCATAGTCTCTTACTGCCCCCTACCCCCCCCCACACCCCACATACTTCAAACCCGCCCTGTGTTGTCAGAATGTCCTGATGACTGCTTTTTCCTGCCCTCATAAATCATGGATGATTACTGTCAGTCATTAATGCCAGACATTAGAGTTTCACTTTTCATATCCTTCAGTAAATGCCTGGTAACGCAAAAATGTTTAGACTAGCAACTTTCTAAGGTTTTAGGAGGAACAATTAAAATCTGTCCCTGATTTTCTGTCCAGCCATTAATTTTGTCTTAGTCTTGATTTAATCCACTGTGAAGCTGAAATGTATACTCAATGTTCCATGTCACTCACCTTTGTAAGTCAAGAACTGTTGCAGGCAATAAAGTATGCCTGAGATCCTTATTATATGTAAAAAAAAATCCCACTGTTCTACCTTATTGGTTAGTGTAGCAGGTTATTACTGAGGCTTCCTCTGGCAAGGGTGCAGATCTCAAAGCCTTTTTTCTCCATGTTGTAGTTTACACATTTTTAAGCTTTTTTTTTTTACATTACATCCCTGTGCCTAGTGGTACTGCAAAACACTAATATCATGTATGGGAAGTGGACAGTACAGGGTTGGAGTCACCCTAAGGCACACTACGTTCAGTATATCTGGTATCTACAAGTTCCTCCACCATTTTTTTAATTATGTGGCTTTTAGGCTCATTATATACAGTATCCCTGGTTTCTAGTGTTCTATCCTGTTCCACATCTTCAGAGGGTTTCCCCAGTGTAGAGTGGTTACCCTGATCCCTATTATGCTTAAGAGCCATTAAGGCATGGGATGTAAGAATTCTCATGGGTATCTATTTGTTCCCTCTAATCCCCATTGTGTTAAAATGCTATTAAGGCACAGTGATAATAGTTATCACTGGTGGGTGGTGTTCCCCATCCCATATCTTTAAAGTTAGCTCTGGTAACTAGTGATCCTAAGTCCATGTCCTTTCAATATCATTGGTGGCTAGTAGGCCCCAACTCAATATTGCAGGCTTTGCTCATTAGTCTAGGGGTATGTGGAAATATGACATCCACCTAAGTCCTCTAATCCACATATACAAACACAATTACATACATTCACATAATCATAACCCCCCCCCCCCCCCCCCACACACACACACACACATTTAACTTTTTGGCTCTGTACATTACCATGAGCATCCAGGATCAGCAATAGTATTTTACACAGGCAGTTTCAGGGGGGAGAGCACATAGCTAATTGGCATATGCTTCTCCTCCAGAATGCCTCATGGACATGGAGACAGTGTACTTTGGTGCTGAATGTCTTTGTTTTGCAGCATGATGGAGGGCAGTTTCTGAGTACAGAAAAGTTAATTAAAGGTCTTACTTCATGTTACCTTTTCTAAATTCAAGCCTGTGTGCTGTTTAACATGAGTGGATCATTTACAATATTGTTTTGTTAATTTGAAATATGTGTACAGACTGTTTCTTTTGCTATTTGAATTGATTATTTTCTTGTAATCTACATTAAAAGTATAGCTGGCTTCTTCACTGCAGAAATCAGTAAGAGTGGAAGGCAGCTTTAGAGCCAACATACATCTCCCATATCTTGTGCTGGCTGGACAACACACTGGATGGAGTGAATTACAAACAGAGCAAAAGAACTTTGTTTCAATGAGTGATTGTGTCACACAGGAACAGAGAGTGGATACAAAATATTCTTGAGGGTATAATGGAAGATGCGGTTACACAACAACACTGCATGCCCTGCATTACTTTAGTGCTGTGTGCACTTATGAGAGGGTTACACACCTCATTAAGTATATAACAGAACAACACTCTGTGCCTTAAATCTAAGTAGTGCACAGTATGCTCTTTGGCATGTATACTCTATGTGGAGAGGCCACAGGTGAGCAATGCTGAGTATACGTGCAATGGTGGATTTGGTGTTGTGATGGCAGTCCCACAGTATTCTAATGACAGCACAGCCGCACTGTATATGACACCATGCAGTGGAACACTAAGTGCCAGTCATTACAGTATTTGTGCAGCATTTCACATACAAAGTTGTTCCATGCAGCATATGAAGAAACAGTGATTTATAGTCTGGGTCAGTTTGGCATGGCTACTATGGAGAACTGGGAAGCACATTTTAGAATTTTCTGAAATGCGTTGTACTCGTTAGTCAGTGCTGTGCTCATCAGTATTACATTTGGGCTTTGTACTACTTTACTTACATCAGTGAAATATGGATTCCTGTTATGTTGTGGGTCCCTATGGAGTGTATTATTGCCATCTTACCCCACCAATATATAAAAGCACATTTATGTAGTTAATGCACCAGAGCAGCAGTGTAAAACTAGGTGGATGAGATGGTGGCAATACAATGTATTCAATATGTAACATCTTTGTGTACATATTTTGTGAGTGTTGAAGGAATGTCTCATATGTACAGTGCTATTATACAAATGGGATCACAAGATAGACTTCCACAAGAGCACAGTGGCCTGTCATTTGTAAGCACATATTTGTAAATGCAATGTAATGCAGTTTCATTAGGAAACATTGGTGTGCATTACAACTATTTTTGAACCACAATAGCAGCAGTTTCCATGCTCAGCACATTATCTAAGTATGCACTACATCGAAGCTTCACACTCAGTGCACAGTAATACCAAAGGTTCATGCTTGGTGCAGAGTAATACCAAAGCTTCACGCTCAGTGCACAGTAATACTGAAGCTTCATGCTCGGTGCACAGTAATACTGAAGCTTCATGCTTGGTGCACAGTATTACTGATGCTTCATGCTCAGTGCACAGTAATACTGAAGCTTCATGCTGGGTGTACTGTATTCCTGAAGCTTCATGCTCAGTGCACAGTAATACCGGAGCTTCATGCTCGGTGCATAGCAATACCAAAGCTTCATGCTCAGCACATTGTAATACCAAAGCTTCATGCTCAGTGCACAGTAATACTGAAGCTTCATGCTCGGTGCACGGTAATACTGAAGCTTCATGCTTATTGCACAGTAATACTGAAGCTGAATGCACAGTGCACAGTGCATGGTAATAATGAAGTTTCATGCTTGATGCACAGTAGTACTGAAGCTTCATGCTCAGTGCACAGTAATACTAAAGCATCATGCTCGATGCACGATAATACCGAAGCTTCATCCTTGGTACACAGTAATACTAAAGCTTCATCCTTGGTGCACAATAATACCAAAGTTTCATGCTCAGTGCACAGTAATAACAAAGCTTCATGCTCAGTGCACTGTAATACTGAAGCTTCATGCTCAGTGCACAGTAATACTGAAGCTTCATGCTCGGTGCACGGTAATACTGAAGCTTCATGCTTATTGCACAGTAATACTGAAGCTTAATGCACAGTGCATGGTAATAATGAAGTTTCATGCTTGAGGCACAGTAGTACTGAAGCTTCATGCTCAGTGCACAGTAATACTAAAGTGTCATGCTTGGTGCACAGTAATACCAAAGCTTCATCCTTAGTGTACAGTAATACCAAAGCTTCATGCTCAGTGCATGGTAATACTGAAGTGTCATGCTTGATGCATGGTAATACCGAAGCTTCATGCTCGGTGCACGGTAATACTGAAGTTCATGCTCTGCGCATTGTAATACTGAAGAGTCATACTCAGTGCACACTAATACTGACGCTTCATCCTTGGTGCACAGTAATACCAAAGCTTCATCCTTGGTGCACAGTAATACCAAAGCTTCATCCTTGGTGCACAGTAATACTGAAGCTTCATGCTCAGTGCACAGTAATACCGAAGCTTCATGCTCAGTGCACCGTAATACTGAAGCTTCATGCTTGGTGCATGGTATTACCAAAGCTTCATTCTCAGTGCACAGTAATACCAAAGCTTCATGCTCAGTGCATGGTAATACTGAAGCTTCATGCTCAGTGTATAGTAATATCGAAGCTTCATATTCGGTGCACTATAATACCAAAGCTTCATGCTCGGCGCACAGTAATACTGAAGCTTCATCCTCGGTGCATGATAATGCAAAGCTTCATGTTTGGTGCATAATAATACTGAAGCTTCTAGCTTGGTACACAGTAATACATTGCTTCCAAAGCTCCACTGTGCAATACTCTCTGAATTCATATATTTGCTTTTTACCATACATTTTAGCTGTGCTAGCCCTACATAGTAAAGTCAGTGTTTCTGAATCATTTTGTTTTCCTGTCCTTATTTGACCATTAGTTAAAGTCAAATCCGTTGCTTGCTTCTCACTGTTTTATTCAAAATAGTGATATCTGATTGAAAAACACACCATTTGATTCATTCATCCATCTTCTAGTTCCTTTCTCAGTGGTTTGCCTGCTTGTTTGTCTGATTTTGTATTCAAACTACTGACACTTTACTGGATTTCTTGAGGTAATGATTTTACACCTACTGTGAGCATTAGGAGAACATTAGCTATATACACAACATAATGCCCATGATGCAGTATTTTAACTACTTCACTCTCTCACTTCAGTTTCTGAAGGAAAATCCAACTTTGAATTTATTTGTAAGGATGCATGCTTCTGTTAGAAAAATAATTGTGTTATTGATTCATACATTAATTTTATGAAATAGCTATTCATTCAAATATTCACAGTACTTGAATGCTATCTCCATCCTTGGCTGCCTGCAGTTTTTGCTTATTTACAGAATTATGTTGCATTTCGTTTTTCAGTTTTTGAATGTCAAGGCAGTCTGGCTGCACTATTCCTGTTGCTTTTGGAGTGGAAAAAGAGAGCAAGAATTTTATGTTCACTAAAGCACTTCCACAGTGAAAGATTGAAGCATGTTATGTTAACAAACTACTCAATGAAAGCATCTTGGATGTAGGTTTCTCATAAAACTAACCCTTAAACATTTAAATAGATGTTTTTGCTGGGAGCAAGCCCATTACAGCTCTATGTGAACAGAAGGGAGCCCCCAAACTTATATGTGTTCTAACTCCACACTCACATAGCAAAGGGGAAAGGAGAAACTTCCTTTAGAAGTAAGCAGGAGTCTCTCACAAACAGCAGCCACACACAAGCAATGTATATACTCTTTGATCTATTGTGATCGTCTGTGATCTCCTGTAGGGAAACCAGCAAAAGCACCTACTTCATATGCTTCGTGTTCCAATAGATTAGACAGAAGTTTGAAGTTCTGGCAAATTCAAAAAAAAAAGAGGTTTATATACTAACTGAATCTCACATTTACGTGGAGAAAGCTCCTACACACCCCTAAGGTTACTACATCCTCTTCCTTAATGTGCACCTTATACACATTGTAGAAAGGGAACTTCCCTGTAGTGACCTCATTTGAATCAACAGCCTTTCTAATTGAACATCAGTCAAAGTACCAGCCAAATGCATATAACCGTCACTAGGCTAGTCAATACACTATGTTTGTTGAAAGTACACTTTAAACTACTTTCTAGATGTAGTCCACCTGTACATGCTTCTGTTGTCCCTACCCTAATTAGTTTGTTGCAGGAGTTTTCTGATGGTCTTGACACTCTGGGAAAATTACTTATACTTCCGAGAAGAACATATGCTTAGAGCAACTGACAGAATAGCAACTTTACTTCTGGGATGAAAATGCAGTCTCAAAAGACAAGTAACACATTTTTCATCAAGATGAATGAGTGTTTCAGTATCATATTTCAAAATGTTGGCATAAAGAAAACTAACTCAGAAGAGGGCAGCTGCATTCATCTACACATAATACTGTGACCCCTGAGGGACTTCTGCATCAAGTCTGAGGCCTACAGTACAATATCATCGTCAGTGCAACACGCAAGGCTGCTGTCTGTGAAAGTATCAAGCAGACACCTTACGAACCGTGATTGTTGTTATACAGCAAAAAATTGAACGCGATGGTAAAGTACCATAACTGCAGCTAAACTTTTGAAATTTGTGGCTTATCTGTGCATAGCTTACAGCAATTAGTGATGGCAGAACTGGGTGTTCAAAGGACTGCCCTGCTTCCCTGGGGATAGGAATGAATATCGATCTGCTGCTACTACTACAAATAATGCTACATTAACAATGTTTGATCCATCTTGTAAAACGCAAAGGAATGTTAAAGTTCCCGACAGGAAAGTACTAACATAGTGCCAAAGGTTTTTTAGAATGTTTTAAAAATGCTTCATGTTATTTATGTTTGCTATAACGTGCAATACAAAATGTCACAGCTTCAGTAAAGATGCCATCTTATCAGTGCCAGTCAGAAAAATATAGTAAACATGTTTTAGAATAGCCCTGTATTTCCATATATCCTGCACAGTTTTACGCAGAAGTAGCATTTTTATTTTTTTTTCTCCTCCAGTGCAGCCAATCATCAGTGCATCGCAGTGCAATCTTATCCTTCTCCCGCTCTGCCTTCCCTTCCTTAACTCCCCCTTGACTCAATCTACAACACTGAGGCCACCAAGGAGGTTAAGAATATCAAAGGAGCTTGCATTTTTACACAGATGTGGGTATACTTTTGTTTATGACCTACCCACATTTTCCCTCGCCTTTACATTTGTCAGCATTTTTGAGGAAACAAAAATGCAGGGGGGTCATGGTGGCTTATTGCCCCATATCTGCAGCAGCTTAGCAAATGACAACCCCTTGCACCAGTTTTGAAGCCCGCCACCCCCCCAGTACATCCCAGACCTCCACAGAAATTGTAACCGGGAAACATCTCAACAACAAACATCCCTCCCATAGATGGGCTGTAAGCACCTCAGACACCTGGCTCAATAACAGGGATTGTAACTGGAAAACATCCCGACAAGGGATGGGCTGCCAGCACCTTAGATGCCTGAATCAATAATTGAACCCAGGTGACACAGGCCATAGTTAAGACTTTATTCCTCTATACCATGGTGCTAGCAAAGAAGCAGCTAATTGTTGAAGCTTTTAGTTTTAAGTGTTAGTTTTGAGCTACTAGCTTTTCAGTTAAGTAATAGTAGAAAGGGTAAAGATGCATTTTTTTCATCAGAGAAAGACAGCTATGATTTCTAGTCGCTGATGTGGAAGATATGCTACTTAACAAAAAGATTGTCACTTCCTTTGCAGTCACAGATGGTAGTTACAGAACAGAATTTACTCATTGTTGGACTAAGTTAGATTTTCACTTTCTCCCTATGTTTTTAACTCTTAAGTGGTAGCATATGGGTGGGTGGGGGAGGGTGGCCTAATGGTTAAGGTGTTTGCCTTACAAACACAAGGTGCAGGGTTTGAGTCTTATAAGGGATAATTGGCTAGGCTCACAAGGGCAGTTAGCTTAGTACTAATCTATGAACAATCTACATCAGTAGAAAATGACAGAGTGTGCTGTCAAAGCACTTTTTTATTTAGTGTGCTTTTTAAAATATAGTTTCAATTGAACATGTTTTACATGAAAATAAAAGCTAATGTATACATAAATATTGTATTTTTTGTAGTACAACATTGAAACATATGTTCCTGTTGCATAAGGAATTGGGGGAAGGGCAACCAAAAGGGCCAAGATTGGACCTCAGTGTTGCTTAGAACCATGACAACAGACCTAGACTGCCCATGTGACCAATAAGGACCTTAATGATACACAGCTAACTGTTGAATAGGTGCAAGTCTGTGACATTTCATTATGAATAATTATGGCACAGATAATTTAGAGCACATTTTGACACACAATAATACAGCACAGTGATGTTAAAGGGGAAACATTACTAGGTTTACTTAAACCAAGGAACAGAGGTATTTGTAGCTGAAATGTCAATATGACCCCCTGTATATTCTGCCAAGAAAGACTAATTAAACAGGCACCCAGGTGCAGGAAAAGAAAAGAACTGGTTAGATGAACACCTAGCAGGCCTTGCTGCTTACTTCACATAATAACATCAATCTTAAACTTGCAATAGGATCAAAAGAATCTTACTTTTATTAATAACCATCAGAAATGAATTATTTGTATTCAGGCAAAATCCTGTGGCAATCATACTCATGCCAAAAACAGCAAAGGGCTAGATTTCTCCCCAAAACATGCTAAGTACACACCTATCTATATATATTATGAAATTGTGCAGCATTATACTTTGTATTGTCAGTCAAAGAGAAAGAAAAAAATGGCTATACCATCAGCATAGAGGGATAAACCCCGACTACAAAGCAGGCCATCTGAGTTTAGTTTTTGGTTTGAATGTCTGCTGGAACTGGTATGAGGAAATGGACATGCCTAACCCTGGGAGGAAGGAGCATTATCCAGGTCACGAGCGGTGGGGTGTGAAACACAGACCAAAATCTGTGTATATATTTGGCTTACCAAGCCACAAATGCAGTGGGCTTCATTACTGGTACATCGAAGCATGGATCCACAAAGGGAGATATAGTGGTCCCTGTGGTTACGTGACCGTTATATCCCCCACACGGGGTAGGGCCAGGGTCATAAAGGAAATGGTACCCTTTCACCAGCCACCTTCTTGGCTGCCTAAATGATGACCCCTTTGCATAGCTCTCCCTTTCTCCTGGGGCTAGTCATTATGAAAGAATGAGTGGTCTCAACACTAGTGGAGGGATGCTTGATTTTCAGGAAGCATGAAGAATCTAGAAACTCCTTTTAGAAAATAATAGTGCCATCTCAGATGTTAGAGACTTCACTGACTGCTACCAATACCTGAACATGTAGACTGTTTCATGGAAACCTTGTGCCTCCCTTTGAGTCTATAGCGGTCCTGATGGACTGACTGTTGAAAGTGAGCAGTGATGAAATGTGACCTAGGAAGAACACTCTAGGGCCATCCAAAACCTCTAGAAATTACTTGTTAAGTAATTGTGTAAACTCTTCTGTCACTTTATAACCTCTTGATACACAAGATAGACCATGAATAGTTATAAGAAGCAAGGTCCAACATTTTGTAGAATATTATGATAATGGAAAGAAATCTGAAAACAAGAAAACACCAGGGTTTATGGTTTTCTTGTAGGGGTACACCAATATTTTACGTGAAGAACAATAACTTTATACCAAATTTAATAAGTTCACCGGGTTATCCAGGCATAAAGCAACACTAAACAATATAGCATCATTTTAAATAGCAAGACACCAGGCAATGCTCTGACAGAAGACAGCATATGTGAGTCAAACTAGTAAGTACTGTCAGTGGAACAACAGGTAGATCAATTGCCTTAGATTCAGAAGACTGTGGGTTCAATTCACACATCAGGTAGATGGTTTTCTGACAATGCAGTGCAGCATAAGGGCCTTGCAGTGCTCTGGGGTGTGCTGTCCTTCAGATGGTACCACAGCATCTATCAAAATGAGTTGGGGAAGTTCCCTGATGCCTGGCTAAATTTCCCCTAGCAGTATAAATACCACCTTAGGTCTCCCCTGAAAAGAGGCCACTATACAAGTAGGACTAAACTGATCAATAAAGAAATGGACAACATACAGCACTGACAGTAAATTGTCCTGTCTCTGACATTGGTGTTTCACACCATACCTTTCAACAGCATGTTAGTTTCAGTTATGAAAATATGAACATAAATTTGGAAATACAAATAATAAGTGGAAAAGATTAATTTCTTTACTGCAGGACCTCATATACTAATAATTTTAGTGTAATTTTGCAAATAGTTCCATGCCATTTCTATTATTATTAGTTGGTAACTCAGTTAATGAACCATCACTAAAAAAAGTTTTGGACACCATAAGGCTGTATGGGTGTGGAATGGAAGTATATAAAAAAAAGAATTATAGGCTTGAGTAAGTAAAGTAAGGTGAAACTGAATGTTACATGATGTCATTCCTTTTTGATTTATCATGCCCTTGTGCCACTCAAACAGAACTTAGCCATGTACATCTGAAATCCTCCAACACACACACACACACACACACACACACACACACACACACACACACACACACACACACACACACACACACGAGTTCAGTACTGATAGATTCAGGCTTTCTTTACTGTTACATTAATATGGCAGCCATCTAGATTGTACCTTTTTTTTGTTCAATACATTTACCTAACTAATGGAAAATTGACTGTGTAAAAAAATATCTACTACAATAGTTTGTCATGAATGTGCATAACAGTGTACAAACCCTTGACACTGCTATTTATCAATCTATTTTAGTCTAAACAGCAGTTTTATGCAGATTATTTCAAAACATATTTTTGGCATGAAGTATTTTCCAACCTTTATTCCTCAATAAGAATGATGTGCAGTAGAAAATGTCAGCATTACTGTGGTTTATTTATTGCTATTTTGTTGTCAGTTTAAGGTTTGAATGTATGCAGTTGTGTTTACCTTTTGCCAGCACCTCGGTATGTAGACATTACTTTATTATAGTTTTAATGTTATATCTGCGGTGGGGGGTGCATGACTCACAGAGAATTCAATAAAGCCTATACTAAGTGTACACAATATATATTCAAGAGCATTCCTACCACATATTTTGTGCTTTCTAGTCACTCAGAAAAATTACACTAAGTGTACATGTAGTCTACACTTTGTGGTATCTTTTATGAATTCCTGTCAATATGTAAAGCTTTAAGAAAATCAATAGGAAAACTAAAATTAGCAGGAAGAAGGTGTGAGTTATGTCTGTGTTCTCTGTTCACACAGAACAGTGTACACATAAAGTACACTTAGTGTAGGTATTACTGAACCCTGAGGGTGAGTATATTTTTCATTTACATTTCCTTACTATGAGCAAGTACAAATATGACTCAGTCATTGTCCATGCTGGTGTGAATGACCTGAGACGTACCTCCCTGGACTACATGAAAAGTGACATAGAGGAGCTCTCCGAGCATGTAGCCCAGGCCAGTATGACCCTGACCTTGAGTAGCATCTTACCCTCACCAAGAATGATGCCACAATATGAAGACAACATGATCAATTTCAACAATTGGCTTAAGTATTGGTGTCATTCAAAGGGGATCCAATGCCTGTGAGCCTGGGATGACATACTTGACAAGCCACGATGCTTCGTTAGGGATGGCTTGCACCTGTCACCCCTGGGCTTTCGGATACTGGCAAAGGCTCTTGCCACCCCCATAGTGCCTTTTTTAGGCAAGGCTCAAAAGACAAACCCACCTCCATAGGTATCACAAGGGATAAGAAACTAAGAGTAATGCTACTCAACGCCAGAAGTCTAAACCTCAAGATGCACTTTGAAACTCTCATTAGCATGGAGAACATCGATATCTGTGCAGTAACAGAAACCTGATTCAAGGCTCCCGAGAGCACCCCAGCACTACCAGGTTATACCTCATACCATGCATTTCGGCCCCAAAACTTGGACCGAACCACAAAAGGAGGGGGAGTATCAATATTCGTCAAAGATACCCACACCTCCAGGTTGGTGGCACAGCACGACGCTTCAGAGACTATCCATGTGCAACTAACAGTGGGTAAAACTGCCTTCCAGTTTATAGCCTGCTACAGACCACCCTCCCAAACCCAGTAACCCCACTCAGCCTTCCTGAGAATACTGGAAAATATGAAGGTCTCCTCAAACACCATTATATTGGGTGACTTCAACTACCCAAACATAGACTGGGAGCATTACTCTAGCTCTAAAACCCTAGCCCAAAGTTTCCTAGAATTTATAAACTCAAATGCTATGGAAAAACCTGTTACCACTCCCACAAGAGGGGAAAACATACTGCACCTGATCATCACGAACATAGGGACTCTATGCTCCAGACTAGAAGTGTATCCCTCACTGGTAAGATTAGACCATAAACAAATCTCACTGGATATTCACATCCTGACCCCACTCCCTGCCCAGAAAACCACAGTGAAAAACTTCTCTAAAGCAAATTTCACACTCCTCAAAACCGAGGTGGAATCCTTCAAAGCCCCCGGGCCTGTGGAAAATACGGCCCAGACCACAGAATCCTTTATAAACGCATTCTATGAACACCTTCAGGAATGCATGGATCATGCAATCCCAAATAAAACCAAGACCCAATCCTCCAAAGGCAGGCATCCTGTCTGGTGGACCCCAGCCATAAACAAACTATACAGTAGAAGGAGGAAGCTACTACATGATAGAGCAAAATCCCAAAAAGGGAAGGCATCTCTGATCAGTATTAGCAAAAAACTACGGGCACTCATAAAATCGTCTAAGGCCATCTTCGAGAGAAAAATTGCACAGGACACTAAGGATAATCACAAGGCTTTCTTTAGTTATGTTAGGAACCTGGGTGGGAATTCTCAGATATGCTCAGAATTAGTCTAAAATGACAAAAAAAACACCGAACCCACAGACATTGCCAACATCCTAGCTGACAGGTTCAGTGCAAACTTCTCCCCCCCTCCCCACCAAAAGGGCAAATATCTATCCCAGCAGAGTGCTGCCCCCCTGACATCTCAGATGCACAGGTAAGAGCCGCCCTCTCCAAAGCAAAAAACACAGCATCAATGGGACCAGACGGTGTCCCAGGCTGCATCCTACATGAACTCCAAGAAGAGCTAAACCCAAACATAAAACTACTGTTCAATCTTAGCCTTACTACAGGATATGTACCCAAAGAGTGGTGTACAGCAACAGTGGTCCCTCTCCACAAAGGTGGTGCCTCAACAGATCCTGGAAACTATTGCCCCATAAGCCTGACTAGCTTGGTCTGCAAAGCTATGGAAAGGATCATCATGGACCTCATAAATAAAGATATTGGGGACCTACAGACACTGGATCCTACCTAGTTCGGCTTTGTTAAGGGCAGATCCTGCCTCTTAAACCTAGTCAATTTCTTTGAAACAGTCACCAAGGCCATTGACGAGGGGAAGGTGGTCCACACAGCCTACCTGGACCTCAAAAGCCTTCGATACAATACCCCACTCAGGCATTATAGATAAACTCACCAGCTTAAATATAAACCCTATGTCACTAGATGGGTTGCAAACTGGCTCAAGGACAGAACCCACATGGTTAGAATTGCTGGAGTCATGTCAGACTCCAAACCAGTTACAAGTGGCATCCCACAAGGCTCAGTCCTGGGACCTCTCTTGTTCGGTATATATTTCTCGGCGGTACAGGCCAACACGGAAGGACTGTGGCTGACCAAGTTCGCAGATGACTGCAAACTGGGTGCCATAATTGACTTTCCAGCTGACACAAGCATCCTCCAAAAGGGCCTCATAGAAACAGACAACTGGTGCCAGAGCCATGGCCTCAAGCTAAATGTCAAAATGTGTATAGTCATCCCCTTTGGCAAAAACAAAGTGCCCACAAATTACCACATAGGTGGTAATCCATTAGGTATGGAAGAAGTAATTAGGGACCTGGGGACCCAAGTTGATAGCAATCTCTCATTTGACAACCTCGTGGCCAGAGTGGTTAGAAAAACATTTTATATAGCCCACCTAATCATGAAGGGATTCACATCTAGATCAGGGGAGGTCATCGTGCCTCTTTACTCATCCATCATCAGGCCCATAATTGAGTACAATGCCCCTTTTGGGATGTACCTTACCAGACACCTGCAGCAACTGGAAAGACCCCAAAAGTACCTCACCAAGAGGATCAAAGGGCTCAAACAGATGCCATATGCAGCCTGGTTAAAGAAACTCCAGCTCTACTCAGTGGCATACCGCCTGCTCAGAGGCGATCTGCTGCACCTCAGAAAATCCAAATCCCATCGAGCTATGTGATCGAGAGACTTGAACCTCAGCACTGAAATAAATAGGACATGCTGGAGGGACAGATTCATAACCCAGAGGCTCCCTTCACTCTGGAATAAAATCCCAGTCCAGGTTAGGCAGAGTCCCTCATTGACTCTCTTCAAGAGGAATCTTGATGAGTGGATGGGAGATCGTAGGTTTACCCCGGGTATCACTTCAGTTAAGTTAACAACAGTTTATTTTCTTTTCCTTTTACATGTTCTTGTCTCCAAGGTTGTGTCTGCATATATATAGTGAAAGTGAGGTTGTAGGACAGATCCCCCATGACAAGATTTTAGGAGTCTGCAGACCCCAAGCAAAACTGATTGTTTATAAAGTTTGATTCAGTTTTCTCAACATTCTAAGGTGCTGTGAATGTGCATTTCAGCTGTTTCAGTTGTAATGTTTTAGGGCTGACTGGATGCATATGATTATTCTTTATATATACAAATTTAGGTGTAATACAGGCCTGTGTTGGTGTAGGAAAGTAGGTGTAATACAGGGCTGTATAGGTGGAAGGATTGGCATAATACAGAACTGCATATGCAGAAGAAGTCATGGAAAATACAGGGCTATATAGACAGAAAAAGGCATAGGTTTATAGGTGTTTACTCAGCTAATGACCACAAGGGCCTTTTTAAGCCTAGCCTTGCATCTCAAATCTCTGACAAATTCTGATACCCTTGATAAGTGTAAGCATGGACGTGGGAGATGAACCATTTACAGGTTACCTGTGTCCGTTAGAGACATAGGTGCCAAACCAGGGATGAAGTTACTATTCCTCATCCAGTTGTCCAAGTTGCACTTGAATTAGGTTAGGGAGAAACTCTGCATCCCATGGATGGGGACCCTGTTCCATAGACAGGGTAGCCTCTGGGATACATACCTGTTTGTCCAGCAGGTCCTATTTATATCACAGGCAAGGTTTAAGTCTTTAGAATAGGTAATTCTGGTGCTGTTTGTTTTGTGAATATACAGGAGGTCCGTCATAGTAGGGTTTGGCAATGCCCTGTATGCCAGGCATAGATCTCCCATCAAAAGCCTGCAGGAGACAGAACACAGGGATAGGCCCCTGAGGTGGTCTGCTTAAGACATTTTACTTACACCTTGTATTCTTTTAGTGGGGAACCTCTGTGGACATTCCATTTGTTGGATATGCCTAGTTAGGTACATACCTAAGGGGGCATTGTACTCAATGATAGTTCTGATGAATGCCGAATACAATGGAACAATGATGTCCTTGGACTTAGATGCCATACATTTGTTTATAAGCTGCACAACATAGAATGATTTCCTCACTACTGCAGACATGTGATGGTCAGTGACTAGATTACTATATATGTGTGTCCCTAAGTCCCTGACTACTGGGTCAGCTCTAAGGGGTGTGTTGTCAGTATGACACATAACGCATCAGAGATACTTCAGGTGCAGCTAACATTGGGTAAGACAGCGATTCAGGTTGTAGCCTGCTATAGACACACAGCCATGTCCCAAGACTCACACTCCATGTTCCTAAGCACCCTGGAGAATATTCGGTTCCAGCCTAACACTTTCACACCTGGCGACTTCAACCACCCTTCCATTATCTGGGAAAACTACTCATGTATAAATACACTTGCCCAATGTTTCCTGGAATTCATTAATTCCAATGTCCTGGACCAGCTCGTTCTTACTTCCACTAGAGATAGCAACATCCTTGACCTGGTCATTACTAACATGGGTGACTGTTGCTCTACACCAGTAGTTAACTCCATCTTGGTTAGATCCGACCACAAACTAATCATCTTGGAAATCACCCCCCCCCCGGCAAAGGTAACCACCATAAAAACCTTCTCCAAAGCTAACTTTGGACATCTAAAAACAGAGGTGGCTAACTTCACGGCACCCATGCAAATGGTGAATAGTTGCATGACTGCCAAATCATACACCAATGCACTGCATGGACACGTACACAAATGCATGCCATACCCATTAGAACCAAGATGCTCTCCTCCAAAATAAGGAAGCCAATCTGGTGGTCCCCTGATATAAACAAACTCTACAACAGAAGGAAGAAACTGATGTGGAATAAGGTGAAGTCCCAAGACTGGAAAAACTCTGTTATCAGCCTCAGCAAAAGGTTGAGATCCCTCATCAAATCCTCTAAAGCTAGCTTTGAAAACAGAATTGCAGCAAATAGTAAAGAAAACCACATGGCCTTCTATAGTTATGTAAAGAATCCCCACAGCAATACCCACATTTGCTCTGAGCTACTGCACAATTGTACCTCCAATACCGAGCCAACAAATATTACCAATATACTGGCTGACAGATTCAATACCAACTTTACCCCTCTTCCCCCACAAAGGACCAATCACAATACCAGTAGATTGCCAGGCACCCAGTATTACTGCTACACAGGTTAAAACAGCACTGTCCAAGGCCAAGAATGCAGCTTATGTGGGACCTGACAATATCCCTGGCTGTGTTCTGCATGAACTACAGAGTGAACTGGCACTTCACCTGTGTGCCCTGTTCAATCGCAACCTTATCTCAGGCTTTGTCCCTACCGAATGGCACACTGCTACAGTCATCCCTCTCCACAAAGGAAGAGCAACTACAGACCCTGGGAACTATCACCCCATTAGCCTGATGAGTCTGATGTGCAAAGCTATGGAATGCATCATCATGGACCTAATAAACAAGGATATAGGGAATCTACAAACTCTGGATCCCACACAGTTTGGTTTTGTGAAGGGTAGATCATGCCTGCTCAACTTGGTTGACTTCTTTGAGTCAGTCACCAGAGCAATGGATGAAGGCAAGGTGGTTCATACAGCCTTCCTTGATCTGGCCAAAGCCTTTGATACCATTCCCCACTCACGAATCATAGAAAAACTCACTAAGCTAGGCATCAACCCCTATGTCACTAGGTGGGTTGTAAACTGGCTCAGCGATAGAACCCACAGTGTGAAAGTAGCTGACTCCAAGTCAGACTGCTGACCAGTCATGAGTAAAGTCCCACAGGGTTTGGTCCTGGGTCTTCTCCTGTTTGGTATCTACTTCTCTGAAGTCCAGGCCAACACAAGGGACTCTAGCGGACAAAGTTCACAGACAATTGCAAGTTGGGAGCTATTATTAACTCCCCAAGTGATGTTGACATCCTACAGAAAGTCCTCACTGAGACCAATAATTGGTGTCAGAACCATGGCCTTAAGCTCAATGCCAAAAAATGTGTCATCATCCCCTTTGGGAAAAACCCAGTTACCATGAATTACCACATCGATGGTAGTCCACTGAACACAGTAGATGTTATAAGAGATCTGGGAACACAGTTTGACAGCAACCTTTCTTTTGACCACCACATTGCCACTGTGGTCAGAAAAGTCCTTCTATATGGCACATCTCATTATTAAGGGTTTTGCATCCAGGAAGAAAGAGGTCATTGTCTCCCTCTACTCTTCCCTCATTAGGCTAGTCATCAAGTATAATGCCCCATTAGGGATATACCTCACTAGACACCTACAACAACTGGAGAGGCCACAAATGTACCTCACAAAGAGCATCCTAGGCCTTAAACATGTGTCCTATATGGACAGACTCAAACAACTCCAACTATTATCCACCTCATATTGTCTACTTAGAGGTGATCTCTGCTTGATTACAAAGCCATGTCTGACCCAGCTCTATTAGAAATGCTTCATCTAAAGAAATCCTAATCCCTGCGTACCACATGCTCCAGAGATCTCAACCTCATTACCACAATCTACATAACATGCTGAAGGGACAGGTTCATAACCCAGAGACTGCCCATGCTATGGAATAGATTTCCCATGCATGTTAAACAGAGCACCTCATTGGCCCTCTTCAAGAGAAATCTTGATGAGTGGATGGGAAATAGAAAATTCACCCTGGGGAATCACTCCAGTGGCTCTAATCTACAGAGGCACTGGGAACTAAGGTCAGGTGGCATGATGCCAGGTTAATCCTGTGGGCTAGGTTTGAAAGGCTCCAGGGCCATTAGCCTAGTACACACCTATGAACCTATGATAGTTACCAGGGGTGAATGATTTTTCAAAGGATACTATCATACATTTCTTGGCATTTAAATTTAGTCCATGGCTTTGACACCAGTTGTTTATCTGTGTCAGCCCCTCCTGGAGAACATTTGTGTCAGTGTGGAATTCAATGACAGCTGCTAATTTGCAGTCATCTGCAAATTTAGTCAGCCAGAGACCACTGACATTGACCTTGACTTCAGAAAAGTAAATGCCAAAATGGAGTGGTCCAAGGACTGATCCCTGAGGGAGTCCTCTTGTGACTGGCCTGTTTGTAGAGGCGGGATCCCCAATTCTAACTTGCTGAGTCCTGTGAAACAGTTGGCTATCCACCAGGTGACATATGAGCTTTTGCCTAACCTCTTGAGTTTGTCAACAATGCCTGAGTCGGGTATTGTGTCAAATGCCTTGGCCAGGTCAAGGTAAGCAGTATGAACCATTTTTCCCTCAGCCATTGCTTTGGTTACCTTCTTAAAGACGTCCACCAGGTTGAGTAGGCACGATCTGCCCTTGACAAAACCAAACTGAATTGGGTCCAGTGTCTGGAGGATAACTAGATTCTCTATTGATTATTTCCATGATAATTCTTTCCATGGCTTTGCATATAAGACTAGTGAGACTTATAGGTCTGTAGTTTCCAGGGTCTGTAGATGGACCACCATTGTGCAGAGGGATGATTGTTGCTGTTCTCCATTCATGAAGCATGAAACCTGTTTGGAGGCTACAGGTAAATAGTAATTCCAGAGGCCCTGATACATCATGTTTCATGCTATTTAGAAGGCATCCTGGGATATTGCCTGCACCCACTGATGCAGTGTTCTTGGTCTTAGAGAGAGCATTAAGGACCTGTTCCTTGGTGATAGTAGGGGGAATTATATTTGATGGTATTTTCTGAAGAAAGGTTGGGAGGGTAAAGTTGAAGCTGAAGTTATCAGCCAGGAGGTTTGCTGTATCTTCTGGCTCATTATAGGTGGCTCCATTTACATCGAGCTCTGCACGCAATTGGCTTTGAGGTTGCAGACATATCTAAAGAATGCTTTGTGGTTGTCCTTTGACTGGGAGGACAAACTTACCTCATATTTGGCTTTGGTACACTTTATTTGTCCTCTGAGTTGTTTGTTAAGTTTGATAAGAATGCTTTTATCGTGCTGTTTGCTGCACCTCCTAATTTTTGCCATGATTTTCTTCCTTCTGTTATACAGCCTATTGATTTTGTGATTCCACTGAGGTGGCTTGTTTTTTGAGTTAGTTCTGTATTTCTTACTGGTGGGTAGAGCTGTCTCTATGTAGCTGTTAACATGCTTGTACAGGGTTTCTGTGAACAGTTCTGCATAGACAGCAGTGTTCTCAGGGTTTATGAGGGATTGAAATTTTGCCAGGTTATCACTTAATAGCAGGAGGTTAGCCTTAGAATAGTTCCTGAATATTCCAGGCTGTATTTTTACTTCAAAGGAGACAATTCTGTGGTCTGACCTTACCAGGCAAGACATTAAAGTGGGGGTGTGCAGCATTTTCCCATATTATTGAGAACCAGATCCAGTATGGTTGCACCCCTGGTTGGTTTTATTGACTGTCTGGTCCAGGATGTTTGTGTTTACAAAATCCAGGAATCTCTCTGCCTGTGTGTTTAGTGTTATATAATATTCCCAGTTAATAGCTAGGTAATTAAAGTCACCCATGAATATGGTATTACATTGGATGGTTAGTGTTTCTAATAAGTTTAAATACATGGCATGGGTTTCCTGGGTCATGGGGGGTGATAGATGGCAAGAAAATGGTATTTGATTTTGCCTATGGTGATTTGAACATGAAGTAACTCAAATGCATTGTCCTGTTTGACCAGCCTTGAAGTATATTTATTTTTGATGTAAATAGAGTCACCTCCACCTTTAGACCCTGCCTGTGAAGGAGCTGGTCTAAATGTGTGGAAGCCATTATAACCTTGAACTGTTGGCGTGTTCTCTACAGCTTTAAAAAATGTCTCAGTGACCACATAGATGTCAGCATTGTCTGCGGTGAAGAGAGCTTCCAGGGAGTGTTTAGACTCCTAGCACTGAGCAGTAATACCTTTAGAAAATACAGGGCTGTATAGACAGAGGAAGGTAGGCATGATATAGGGCTATATTGGAGGACAAAGGTAGGTGTAACCCAGGGCTAAATAGGCAGAGGAATGTAATTGTAATAGTGGAATGTACAAGATGAGTCAGGCATGTAGAATATAGAGCTGCGCAGGTCAAGAAAGGCAAATGTAATACCAGTATGCACATGTGTGTAAAGACAGGATTAATTACAATGATGTATTGAAGGATGACGGCCCTCATAGATTTAGGTTCTTTTTCTTATTTGCCTCATTCCTACTACAGAAAACAATTGCCCTGTGCATAATGGTGTTCCTAAATGTCTTCTCCAAATGACTTTGGTGCCATTATGTATAATGATGAAGTCCTGACTTTGATCTAGTTGGCTGATATGTAGGCACAGACAAAGGAGGAGGAATAAAGTGGCTGTGTCCACTCCCTTCTCTCAGGGGGACTGAAGATGGGCCACATCAGAGAAGTGTGTGTACATCCATGCTACTCATGATGATACTAATGATGGTGCTTAACTCACAATAGGCTGTCATGAAATGTGGGACCCCCAAAACAGAAATCACTGCATAGGTGGAATGTGGACTTATAGTGTACCAGTGCATCTTCAATGAGGATGGGACCACATACAGGAAAGGCATTCACTTCATAGTGACTCACTGTGTGCTCTTTGAGGGCAGGGCCCTGGCTATCACCTTAAAGTACCTAGAATTTCAGTTAGTCTCATCTCTTCTTTTTACTCATTCAAATGGCTGTCCTCCTACTAATCCTATTAACAGATTATGCTTAATTAAAAATCAACTGATAAAAACACATGTTGTACATATTAATAGTTAAAACAAAATAAACTTAAACCTGTTAGTAAGAGGGCTCAGTGATTAGAAACACTTCCCTCCAGCATTTTATATGTTGTGAGATGTGTGTGCTTTATATAGCTTATATCTCAGGAAAAAGTCAAAGCACCTGTGCAATGCTGTATGAATCATAAATAAAATATGCAGAGCCAATAGTCCTGAGTAGCACCTGCAGAGTGTTACCTAAAGCTGTGTAGTGATTTACATGCACAATGAAGTACTGCACAGCATGCAGGCACTTACTCTACAGAGTATTACAATGCGCACTAGCTTATGATGACAAAGATTTGGTGATGTATGCATAAAAAGGAATTTATTTACTATTTGATAACCAGGTTATCCTTAGACACTGCACTGGAGTCAGTGGATATACAAAGGATACGAGCAATAAAAGAACAGCTGCACTGATGATTTAGGCTCCTTGTCAGACTTTTTTATGCATGGTCTTATGACTTTTGCATAGTATAGCTTACGGTAAATGACCGTTACATTTTCAGTAAAGAACAGAGAAGAGAGTAAAAGTGATACTGATTATAGGTTGTAAAATTTAATGAAAATGTGTTTTCAGTATTTTAAAGGATAATTTTGATATCAAACTTGTAAACCAAAGAGATGCAAATTCTACTGCTGCAAATCTGAACTGGTAATTAGCCTCACATTTAATCTTAAGGAGGCTATAACTAGACTTCTCTCATATGATTTCTCCCTTCATTATTAGTGAGGGTCTATTTGTGTTATTTGTCAACAAATAAAGGAAGAGGTAAATGCTAAATTCTAGGCATAACTTGAATGACTACAAAGTTAGAAATGCTACTTCAGATACAGAGGCTACAATAGTAATATTTTTTTAAAGTTGCATAGTTCTGTGTGTGTGTGTGTGTGTGTGTGTGTGTGTGTGTGTGTGTGTGTGTGTGTGTGTGTGTGTGTGTGTGTGTGTGTGTGTGTGTGTGTGTATGTGTGCATGTGTGTGTGCGTGTGTATATACATCACATTTAGGTGCATGAATGCAGATGTGGCTTATGTCATCATTTCATAACTGGTGTGTGTGTGTGTGTGTGTGTGTGTGTGTGTGTGTGTGTGTGTGTGTGTGTGAGTGTGTGTGTTGCCAGTGTGTGTGTGCATGTGTGCATGAATGCAGATGTGGCATATGTCATCCTGTCATAACTTATGTGTGTGTGTGAGTGTGTGTGTGTGTGTGTGTGTGTGTGTGTGTGTGTGTGTGTGTGTGTGTGTGTGCGCGCTCATCCATCTCATTTAGGTGTCCGAATGCAAATGTAGGCTAACATGATCATGTCATAACAGACTGACCAAAAAGTGTTGTAAAAAAGATGGAACATGTCACTGCTGAGCTCCATTAACAGCCATCTACCAGTATCAACAGAAATGCCCATCAGAATGAATGCACCATGGCTTGACTTTTGACATCAACCTTTCCTATGTCCTTATGTACTCTTCTTTAATTTTCTTATGTCCCACACTGACATGGTCATGTCTCCTTTTGCTCACATCAGTATCCTTTTATTGAAATAAGGAAAATGGGTAATAAGCAATACGCATTTCTTCCCAACTGATTATAATAAAATCCGCATGTAGAGGACCCACAAATGTTTGTAGAAGATGTTGCAGCAATGGTCAATATAGAAAGGAAGAATAAACAGTGTAGACGTGAGGTTGGTGGGGAAAATAATAACATCTTTTTAGATACTAAAATGATTTTAATAATGCATTAGTTTTAATGAATTTTATTGGTGAGAGAAATGTTAGAAAAGTTATCAAAACAGCAAGTTATTGATCAGTTTTCCAGATATAAATGAGAAAATTGGTTATTCCTCAGTTTTGTATGTAAAAATGGCACCAAGTTAAAAGACCTATTCCAAGTTAGATTGAAATTTAACTACAAAGAGCTCCAGTTGGGAGCTTAGGATGTTTAAAATGAAATGTGTTCCCTTAAATGTATTTTAAGGTTGAAAAACTTGGAGAGATGAGATAGTTTTTATATGCCCTATACTCTTTTTTATATACTTTTTAATACTTAATATTTATATAGTCAAAAGTTTAGATCACAATAGGCATTAAATTGATTGAACTCCATAAAGGAGTTTATTGATGGTTTACATATATATATATATATATATATATATATATGTATATTTGTTTTAACAAATATTCTTTTAACACAAACATTATATTACAAATTTAGTAATCACCATAGATTTATTACCTAGACGGTTAGTATATGAATTGTTGTTCCAGGCTTTATAGTATAAAAGAGATTTACTACCACTACCCAAACACGAAAACTGAAGTTTATTTGGTGTTGTATAACTAACAAACACACAATTTTCAATAACAAAAAAGGTGGTTAGTCATGTGATTTAAAGTTGATTAATTAATATCATATGAATTAAATGTATAGTGGTCCTAATTTTAATTGTATTTTGGTAAAGCTAATGTACAAATCAGTAAGTGTATTAACATTTTATTTAGTTAACTTATTTTTATCATGTAGTTAGATTTGATAGTTGTTAGTTATGAATGATGGAAGTAGAAAGTTTACGTACAACCCTGTACACGATTGTTTTTGTATGTATGGTGCACAACATGACCAACAATCAATTTACTAACATTACTTCAACAATTTTAAACACTTTTCTTAATAATTTTAAACACTTTTTAACATTTCGAAATTTATAAACTTTGTAAATTGTTTTAACAATCTAAATATTTTCAAGTATTTTTAATACAGCTTTGCACACCATAGAAGGTTTGCAAGAGGGGTGCATTTACATGATTTTGGTGTTGCTTTAAAAACTTGCACAGTCTCATTAGTTTTATTTTTATTGATTAATTAATGATGTTTCAATTACGTATATAAAAGTGCATTTAGTTAGTGGTGATTTGTTTTCTGATGAAGTTGGGGCAGGAGCCCTGACGAAAAGTGCATGTAAAGTTACGCACTTCAAGTTTCTTATTAAACTTTGTTTGTTGAAGAAAAGCTTCACATTTTCAGTGACTACTTCTACATTGGATTATTAACGACTACATTTGTATTGGAGTTCGAGTGGTGTCGGTTTTTTCTGTTTTCGGAGATGTTTAAAATGTTGTTTTGCAACTACTGTGTGTATTTGTAGAGAGCCTGGGATGTGTAAAAGTTTGTTTTGCAACTATTGTATGCATTTGAATGAAGAAAAAATTGTTTGTGTCAGGGAAAAGAAATTAAGAATCCTAGCTTTTTTTTTTTTTTTGCAAATCAGGATTTATAGTTTACTAGCTTATATAGCAATCTGTACTGAATGCCATAGTTTTTATGGAGGAAAAACACTAGAGAATTACATTATAAAATGTATGAGCATATACATGCTGAAGAAGAAAAATCTGAGAAATGCTTTGGTCAAGCATGCTGAGATATATTGAAATGCTAATGAAGTTTATTTCTTATTCTCTGTTATTGATGAAGTTAAGAACCTTCTAAACAAACTGGATGCTCAAGAAGATCTGGATTGGAGGGAAGATTTGTGGCAACTTGAGTTAAAGGCACTTTATTACCTTAGTTTAAGTGCTAAAGAGAATGTTTATTATTTTTTTAAGATGAAGAAGCTCAGGCATTAGGCTAACTCATGTGATCGATTTAAAAGGTATTTAAGTATTTATATGTGTTTTTTACCTTACTCTGAAGAAGTTCCATGTTTGGAATGAAAGTGCTAACTGAGATAATTAAACTTGCCTATATTACGATTGCTATTTTATTTGATTATAATATTTGCTTTTGTAACAATCATCATAATAACGTAGCCATATCTGATGATGCAAAACCTCTCAGTACCTGCAACATTCTAATGTAATTACCAGGTCATAGGTCAAAACTATCACAGACATGGCTTTTGTTTCATAGGTGCTGTCACTGTTGTGGAAAGCATCACATGTGCTTTATCACTTAACTGTTTTCAGTTATGTAGCTGGTACACTCAACACTCAGCTTGAACATGCTATTAAGGCCAGCAGGACAAATTCAAACAAGCATAAAGTAGTGACACAGAGAACAGAGACCTGAGACCTGGAGTAAAGATTTTTGCTCTACCTAATCTTTGACATTCACCATGTCTAAGTAGGGCACTTGTTCTTTCCCTGGATTGACATTTTCTAACAGGAGATTATCATCGGTTTGTGTATTTTGCCATGGTGGAGATAGCAGAGAAGATACACACAAAGAGCGTCCTTATTGGAATCTTGTACACTATACCACAATATGTAGTAGTGGATTGGATTCCATATCCTCTGCTTTGACTCCCATCACCTCTCTTTATGGATGAATTACAAACAAAATGTCCTCAGGCATCTATTAGGTTCTGATTTTGGTTCCTTCAAAACCATCACTGTATGAAGATAGCATGCTCAGAACATGATGACAGTGGTCTGAAACAATGCAATGCAGCACAGTCCATGACAGTGGTCTGAAACAATGAAATGCAGCACAGTGCATGACAGTGGTCTGAAACAATTCAATGCAGCACAGTCCATGACAGTGGTCTGAAACAATGAAATGCAGCACAGTGCATGACAGTGGTCTTAAACAATGAAATGCAGCACAGTCCATGACAGTGGTCTGAAACAATGAAATGCAGCACAGTCCATGACAGTGATCTGAAACAATGAAATGCAGCACAGTGCATGACAGTGGTCTGAAACAATTCAGTGCAGCACAGTCCATGACAGTGGTCTGAAACAATGAAATGCAGCACAGTGCATGACAGTGGTCTGAAACAATGAAATGCAGCACAGTGCATGACAGTGGTCTGAAACAATGAAATGCAGCACAGTGCATGACAGTAGTCTAAAACAATGCAATGCAGCACAGTCCATGACAGTTGTCTGAAACAATGAAATGCAGCACAGTCCATGACAGTTGTCTGAAACAATGAAATGCAGCATAGTCCATGACAGTGGTCTGAAACAATGCAATGCAGCACAGTCCATTTTTTCTCACTTCCTTTTAATATCTGAGCCTGGAAGTCATGGAATTGCAGTGAAATTTGCCATCATGAGGCAGATTGGCTCTGGTGTCCTCTAAGAGTTCTACTTTTTGGTGTGTACCATTGTCCTTGGAGGAATAGGCCTACAGATTAACCTTTCAAGAATTGAGGAAGATACCTTTAAGCTGCTCCATTATCTTAAAGTTTGAATAGTTTGAGCGTCTGTTGTTTGCAGTCACCAGGGTAGTGATTTTTCTCATTCTAAGAAATGTCATCCTAGTAATCTCTATTTCTGGTGGCCAGTGATTATGGAGTGCCCTACCCACTCAAATCCTTCTCCAATGAAATGCTGCAGTGTTTATCTTTGCAAATTGTAGCTGAGTCTTGCATCCTTTTTAATCTGGATACTGTTGTATGAGATTTTGCTTTTAAGGCTTGGAAACATCTGAAGTCACATTTTTCTGTTCTTAAGAAAGCTGAGTACATTTACAGTGCTCTGCTCAAAGCTGCTTATCAGTTTTTGAGGAACATATTTTATTTACTCAGATGACACTACTGTGACAATATTACTACTACAGATGCAAACAATAGTGGATTGGTTGATGCATCTCATTTTCTCCCAGGAAATGATATGTGAGTTAGTTACAGTTGTTGCCCTCAAAATAAATAAAACATTTTCCCTTGTGAGTTGTGTTTTACAAATCTAGATACATCTAATAGACAGCAGTAACAGTGTCCAGCCCATCCCTCTCACCTAATGCAAATAGAAGTGAATGGTGACCAGTCCAGCTTCTGTCCCCTGTCAAGATGAGATGATGAGGACTGATGAACTGTTGTACTGTTAAGTTTACTTGTCAGGCTTTAAACATCTCATCTCATAATACTGTCTATTGACTTCCTTCATTTTTTCATTTGCTCATCTCACCCCACCTTACTCTCTTTGAATTTCAAGATTATCTGCCCTTTTCAGCATGTTCATGACCTGATTTTTAACTGTTGTGTAATTAAGGTAATTGTTTAGCATTCTTTCATTTGCATGTAGAAAGACAGGTCCTGGATGAAAGTCTGAAACTCAAATACCTGTCATTATTTAATGAATTCAGTTCTCATTGATTTAACACAAAAAGTTGGACAATGGTCTTGTCCCTCAAGTAAGAACCTTTCAAGTAATTAATTTCAAGTAATTTGTATTTGTGTTGGTTGTAGACAGTCAACAGACACTCATGTTACTGTTGATTACAGTAGACAAGTGGCTATTTGTGCTGTATGTTGTGCTATATGTGCTGTCAGCATTCATTTTTTTTTTTCCACATTACCATTTTTTAGAATTTAACTTTTTTAAACCCTTATAAACCTTTATTCCAGAAGTAGGGTGTCCTATGATAAGGCTGCATGGTGTTTTGGGTGTCTAGATTTTTTCCTTTCTGTTTTCTGTTTAATGGTTATTTTATTTTTAACATTAATTCCTCTCTGTCTTCTGACTGTGACAACAAACTGATGACTGAACAGGTGATATTATATATATATAGATATATCTTTTTATATTTAGTAGTTATATCATGAGATAGATGATTCCGTATTATATGTTTATACTTGCAAAAGTGTTTGATGTTTAATATTTTATTATTATTTATTATTTTTTTTTTTTTTTATCATATAAGCACACTGCATATTATTTTTTTTTATTTTTGTTGCTTTTGAGATTTCAGTGTTTTGAATTCATTATTAAAGTATTCTTTCTAGCTGTTTTCTTTCATGCGTTAGATATCTACAATTTATAGTACTTTGCAATTACTATCAGGAAGTTAATGTATATAGAAAAATTGCAAATGTGAAATATACAAGGTGGGTATAAGTCATCTACATAAATTTTGTTTGGATCACAATGGCAACGAAAGTCAGCATTTTTGCCCAGAAACTGTATTTCAAAAAAATTATTTTGTAATGGGACTCTTCCCTTTAACCTTCCTACCAGCACTTTAAAACTAGTGAGGTAAACGTGTTACAGGGCGCCAGAGCACCATATAATCAAAATTAATAGCAACATTCCAAATTCCAAATAAGACTGGGCATGTTTCTTTAATGTTGATGGGAATAACCATCTCCAGTCATGTCCACTCATGTAAGTAGGAATAGATGTATCACAGTTTGGCAACTAATTTTAATACAGAAATGTATGACTTCAAAAAAAGTGAGCATTACATCAGATTATACAGCAGTGTTTAATGGTAATCATTAACAGTTTCACTATAATTTTGATTTCTTGAGCAAGTGGGATCCAGTACCTTGCATAACAAATGGTTAGATAATTATTTGAAGTTAAGTGATATATTTCATATTCACCAAGTAGTTGCTGGAGACCAGCATACAGGAAATATGTATGTACAGACATGGTGTTGAATGTCATTCAAAATCCCAAAGAGATAAAATACACATACGGATATGGTATTGGATATCATACACATTTCACAATGAGAAAATATTTATATGCAGACATTGTATTGAATATCATACAAATTCCACAAATAGAAGGTAATGATTTAAGAAGACTGCATGCAAATTCTATATTTCTGCATCATGCCATTTTATGATACATAACTATTTGTCCTTCTTATTATTAAAACATCTATTCGCTGGTTCCTACTCTGGGAAGAAGAAGAAAAGATATTTTGAAGGAAAAAATGGGAAAGGTAACAACAGAGAAAATAGATTCCCTAAGATAAAATGAATATCCTGAAGGTAGAGTGAAGTATCTGGTCATTAGGGTATTCAGACAAAATGAGGTGCT
The DNA here is from genome assembly GCF_019279795.1 of Protopterus annectens. Taxonomy (NCBI): domain Eukaryota; kingdom Metazoa; phylum Chordata; order Ceratodontiformes; family Protopteridae; genus Protopterus; species Protopterus annectens. Next base: position 1,351,455,452 of record NC_056733.1, on the reverse strand, counting down.
AGAGGACTTAAGCAACAAAGGGTTTGCAGAGAAGGTACTAAATCAGGCAGAATAGGTTTTTGCAGTGGTACTGAACAACGCATGGTTGGGAAAAAGAGTGGGTGGAGAGTCACAAGCATCTCTAGCAAACATTGACCTCATCACAATGTGGTTCATAAGGCCTACTTTGTAAATTCAGATACTATGAGAATTTTAAAAAATGACATAGACTGCTGATGACCAAAATAGTACAAAATTATAATTGAAAATAATGTAAAAATACATGCAAAAGTGAAAACTGTCATGCTATCCAAGTCTACATTTAATGCTTTATGAGTGAGGCAGGCACTTTATACTCCTCATACCATTTTTTCTTTATCGTAATGCTGAAACTGCACAAATTAGAAACAAAGAAAATAAACAGCAACATGGTTTGAGCATGAAAGCAGTTATTCATTTTCCTTCAACATCCCACAATCTCAGACTTGGGATAAACAATAGGGGTGTGGGGAGACGATGTGGTATGGTGTGCTTGCTATCCTGCTTTCACATTAAGTTTAAATTTGGCAAGGGCACTGGTGACTGTTAAATTTTCTTTCCTCATGATTGACTTTAACTCTGAAACTTTCCAGAGGCAAGGCTTATATTTTATTTACTGCACTATTTATTAAACCTAACAGAGGCATAGAACAATTATTCCTGTGCATCATGTAGCAGTAACACTTCTTACTGTCAAAATTGTGGCATAGATGGATGAAGATGTGACTATGTCCCCGGTGTCTCCAGTTTGGTTAACGACTAAGGAATGTTACAACACAAGCAGGGAGGATAGACATGTCTATCCAGTGGGAAGGGTCCATGCAAGGCATCTCCATGTTGAGACCACAGTTCAGAGAGATGCTGTTAATTAAGGCCAACCTATGAGGTAAACCATAAGGTACACTGTTAAGTTTACCCCACACTGTCCACCTAGCCTAACAGCGATGGCAGCATATGAGGAAGACTTAAGGTTGCAAGCAGCTTATATGAATTTCTGCATCTGCTTTCCACTTCTGCTTTTCAGCCCGCTGTGTATTCCCACCTGGAGAGAAGTACAAGGACTAACACTACTTTCCTGTCCCATTCCATCCCTGAAGCAGCCCCACTTGAGGGATTAGTACTGATACTAGGATTGCAGGTTTGGGACATACAGAGAGATGCCATAACAGCTGAAGGTCAAGCTACAGCACCAGGATGAAAAAATCCTATTATTTAATGTAGTATGTGTAATGTATTCCTTGCAATGAAATGTATTTTCACAGAGATATGGTTGACTAGGCAGTTTATTAACAGGTGTGCTAGGTCGACAGTCTCTGGGCAGGGGGAATATTCTGTTTCCCCAGGGACTGTGTGATCGTGGAGTTAATACATGTAAGGGGAGTTGTAGAACAGCTTGCCCACCTCCAAAATATGATGTTCTATTTACTTATTTTAAAGTTGGAAGTTGCACACACTAACCCAGGTATTAGGTAAAGCTTACACGGAGCTACTCTTCATGTAAGCATAGTGGCATGCCTCGAACAAGGAGTTTGGAGCCTGTGTAATCCAGTAAACAAGGCTGTGGGTGTGCATGAGCCTCCCAGCACTATTTCAGCATGGACATGATGGAATAATGCAAATCACCTCATTTGCTGGTGAAAACCATGCAAATGAGGTGAATTTGCGATCCAGGAAGCAGGCAGGCATCCATGTTAGAGCTGTGTCTGCAGCAAAATTGTATGCAATTAGTAACCACATACATTACTGCAAAAATAAAAATAGGGGCATGACAGCTTAAATAAAAACATGTATTATGTTCATTAGGCAGGCCAATAGCTAAAACTATGGCCATTGGCATGCCAAATAATTGCAAAAATCATAAAAATATATATTTTTAACAGATATGGGGCGTTTAAGTGGAACACAGCACCGTGCAAACAGGAATTGTGGAAAAATTATAACAAAAGCAAAGAAAATGCAAGAAAAGGATATATATAATTTTACCATTATAATGGCCAGCATGCAGACTCATAACAATGACAGGTAGCAGTGGTTGCTAAGGACATAGGCTCTTGGATAGTGTTATAACTAGGGTATAAGCCAGTAGGGGTATGTAAATGAGCTAAGCTTACTGAATAGCAAAATGGGAGACCTTGTCAGCAGATACCTAACTGTGTAAGAGCTATGATGCGGTGGTGTGGGCAGAAGAAGCAGCTGACATGAAAAGGGGATGTGTCATGCTTGGTGTAACCACACTGGCGCTCTGTGGCTTTTGTTTGTGCTCAGCTAAGCAAAGCTAAGCAAAGAGGTGTGTCTGAAGCTGCTTAGCTGTGCTTAGCTGATTGCAGAAATGCTGAGCATGTTTGTATCCAGGAGAGGGCCTTTTATGTTCAGCAATGTTGACACTAGCTGAAACAGTGGGGCTTAAAAGGGGAGGAAATGGAGAGAAAAAAAGGGAAATAGCAGAATAAAGGCAATCAACTACAGATATGTAATAAGGCCTCTGCCACTCACAGTGGCCTATTCAAAGCTATCATTCATAGAGGTGGCAGGTGGCTGTGGGGCTTAAAAAGGGAGGAAATGTATAAAAAGGGTGAAATAGAATACAGGCAATCAAGTACAATTCACTAATAAGGCCTCTGCCACTCACGGTGGCCAATTCAAAGTTATCAATAATATAGCTGGCAGCTGGAATGTATCATAGTCATCCAATCACACAGGCAGAATCTGCAGCACACCAGTATAAAGTATGCAAACAGCCTATAATCTGTTTTTTCCACAAACTCTCATCATTGGAGTACACACTTGGAAACTTTAACTGGCAAAATGATAGGGACTGCCGCTGCTTTGCGATATCTCTACATGCTACAGACTGAGGGTGTTGATGAGGATTATGCTGACAACTGGCCCAGACTGAGGAGGAAAAGAGTGTTCAGACCCAGGGTATCCTTTCAGGGGCTAGATGAGCTGGAGAAAGTACAGCACTACAGGGTGCACAGGAACATATGTCAGCAACTCACCAAGCTCTGCCAGCCTCAACTTAGACCCAGAGCCAACAGAGGGGAACCAGTCCCAGTCGAAACAAAGGTATGTGCAGCCTTAATAATACTAGCCACAGGTACTTTCCAAAGACCTACTGTGGACATCATGGGGGTCTCACAGGCATTTGCATCCAGGGTACTCCACCAGTTCCTGGATACCATGCTACCACATGCCAGTGACCACATTTATTTCCCCACAACTCCTGAGGAGAGGACCAGCAATATGTATCTCTTCCACCATGTAGTAAACTAACCAGAGGTACTGGGTGCCACAGACTGCACCAGTGTCAACATCGAAGCACCACCTGATGAAGAGGGTAGAATCTACATCAACTGCAAGGGCTTTCACTCCATCATCTGTCAATTTATGTGCAATGCCCAGGGCATTATCATCAATGTGTGTGCTGGCAGCCCTGGCAGTTATCACAACTCCCAGATTTGCCATGCTTCACAGATGCACCAGGCATTTGCCAGTGGGGATATCTTGTATGGCCATCTCATGGGAGATGCTGGTTACGCACTGGAATCGTGGATGACGACACTCATCAGAAATGCACACACACGCACTTAAGAATGCCATAATGTGGCACATGCACAAACTACAAACATCATAAAGTGTGTGTTTGGGCTGCTCAAGTCACGGTTCTGCTGCCTTGACACATCTGGAGGTGCCCCGCAGTACTCTCCAGGCACATGTGCACACATGTTCATAGTATCTGCCATGCTACATAATATGATCCTGTAGAAACAGCTGCAGCAGGAACAGCACAGGGAAGAGGGACACAGCCCTCCACCATTGCCAAGGTCCCTACAGGCAAAGGAGGACTCGGAGGAGGAAGCCCCTGAGCCTCTCCCTGTAGGCAGATGTAGGCATGCCCAGTACACCCTGGCCTTGGCAAAGAGGCAAAGCATACCACATACACTGACACCCTCGGGACCCAGGGACTGACACCTTTCTCCAACTCGCAAGCACAATAAAAAGGATGCCACACACATCGCACTACCTGTACCTTACCATGTATAGGCTGTCTACTGAGTGCATCTGACACAGGCAGCCCTCAAGCACTGTCCTCACAACTGATGCAGGCACAAGGTAAGTCATTTGTCTTAACAAAAACTTAATGCTGTATTATCTTGTGCTAGTATAGCTATGGTATTGCTGCATGTATGCAAGGGAATGGGGTGGCCTACAGGGATAGCAGCAGACAACAGACAGCTATGTGGGACAATGGCAATGTCTGCCAAATGCTGGCTTACCCAGAGTATGCAGTAGTCCCCTAGGTGACAAAACTCACTGCAGTATATGTGGGGGACTAACAAACTGTGGGGGTCATAGGTCACATGCATGGGTGTCAATGTTGGAGTCCCATACACACCTTTCAGCCTCCCACAGCAAGTCAGCTATACAAAGCCAGAAAAAAATATGTGGCAAAGGCTCACAAATAGGGGCAATGATGAAATATTACACTTACAAACTTGCACACTGATATGACAGCAGGTCTTGCAGTTGCCTTAAGTCCCCAAAGGGTAAGAAGTCTGAAACTCAAAATGTCTGTCATAACTGTCTAACCTTTGGTCTCTAGTGATATGCCAGTATTCTCCAAGACAAGCACAATACTATGCTAAATGGAACCAAAATGTCAAGCAAACATCTGCGTAGTCTGGCGAAATGTGTACATTTGAGAGGTATGCCCCTCTCCCCCCAACACACCCGTCTTGCCATAGAAATGCAAGAACATGTATGTTTGTATGGTAATAGCAGCAGTGCACACATTCTCAGGTCTGTCCCAATCAACTTGCTAGCTTGTAGCATGTACAGAATATGCAGGGATAAATGAGCTCTGTATATGCATGTTTCATACTGTCAGGAAATAGGTAGCACTTACTGTTGGCTGTTGTAGCTTAGTGGTGTATGTACAGTACTGTGGTTGACAGGGTCCATATTTCAAGACTGTCCGTGCAAACTATGTTGCATGTCAGCTACACCTACGGTAGGAGTAGTCCAGAAGTCAGTATGTGTTACTGCAGGAAAGCTGGACCATTCAGGGACAGGGAGACACACATTTGGACAGTACACAGCTGGGAGTAACCTATATAGTGCCTAGTAGAACAGCAGGTTTCTGAAAGTCCGTGTAGTGCCAGGTTATAAATGGCTGCCTCCTTACTGTGTCAGCACTAACAGCAAGTCACTGGGCACCAGCCATACCCTTGGAATGCCAGGGTGTCACTGAAGGACCACAAGTATGCCTTATATATCTGTTCTGCTTGTCATAACATTGGATTTGCCTGCCAAACTACGTACAAAACAATAATGTTTAATGTTAAAACGTCAATGGCAGACAGTGGAGAAGCAGATGACATAACCATAACAAAAAACAAGCTAATACCAAAACTTTCTCCCTCCTGTCTACGTTTGGTTGACCAATATTAACACCCTATCCCCATGTGTGGGCCTGTGTCTGACTGTTGTATATGGTCCTGTCCAGATGTCAGTCTGTAACAGTTTGACAACTATGGCCCACATGTAGCCTTATAATAACATTGCAACGCAAACTGTCTGAGGACAACACCAGATGTAGGGGTGCAGTGATGGACAACCTGCTAAACTGGTTCTGTTTGTCTGACTTCTACATCTCAAAAAATAACTACAACCTTCAATGGGAAGGTATCAGTAGCTATGCCCCCCTGCCCGAGGATGCAGACAAATATGCTGAACAGTATGCCATTGTAGTAGTATACATACCTGTACAACTGCATGCACACAGCCATATCCAACACAAGTAAAACAAGTTTCTTAAGGAGACACAAACCTATGTGGTGGACATCCTCTATGAACAGACTTTACACCAGAAGTAAGCAACTGTTGTCCAATGGTAAAAAGGCAGAAATTCCCAATTGAAAAAAACTCCCTTCTTAGGCTCAATAAGCAAAGTATACCACTATCGAAATCCCCCAAAGCCAATTACAAATCGAAGCTAGCTTCTGAAAAGCTAACCACAAAGCCTTTTTCAGTTATGTCAGAAACCCAGCATGGCTAAGGCCAGGTCTGTTCTGAATTACTTTTTAATGGTGCCACTTACACTGATCCTGTTGACTTAGCCAACCTGCTAGCAAATAGGTCCAATGCAAACATCACCCCTCTACCCCCCCCCAAAGGCATATTCTACATACACGATACTTACCCTGCACCTCACATCTCTGTAGATCAAGTGTTAAAGTCCCTATCCAAGCCAAACAACACAGCTGCCATGAGACCTGATAGTGTCCCTGGCTGTATTCTGCAACATGTCCAGTGAGAACTAGCCCCATCATTGAGTACCCTACTCAACCATAGCCAAAATACAGACTTCATTCCAGAAGAGTGGAAAACTGCTATTGTCATCCCTTTGTACAAAGGTGCTGCCACTACTGACCCTGGAAACTATCACCCCATTAACAAGTCTTATCTGTAAGGTCATGGAGCATATTATTATGCACATCATAAGCAAGGACATAGACTATCTCCAAACACATGACCCCACTCAGGTCGGATTCATCAAGGGCAGATCTTGCATATTGAACCTGGTTGACCTCTTTGAGACTGTCACCAAGGCACTGGATGAGGGAAAGTCAGTGCACACAGCTTAACTTGACTTGGCCAAAGCCTTTGACACAATTCCCCACTTAGGCATCATTGAAAAGCTGACAGAACTTGGTGTCAGTCCCTGTGTCATCATGTGTGTGCCCAACTAGCTCAATGATAGGGCCCACAAGGTCAAAATAGGTGCCACTACCCCCAGTAGCAGACCTGTCACTACTGGTGTCCACCATGGATCTGTCCTGTGATCCATGTTGTTTGCTATGTACTTCTCAGAGGTCCAGGAAAAGACAAAAGGCCTGGGGCTGACCAAGTTTGTGGACAACTGTAAATCAGTGCTGTCATTGACTCCCCAAATGATGTTAACATAGTTCAAGAGGGTCTCACAACAACAAATGACTGGTGCCAAACTCATGGCCTAAAGATAAATGTAAAACAGTGTATTATCATACCATTCATCACAAACACAGCCCCTACTCATTACCACATCAGTGGAAAACCCCTAAGCACACAGCCTATGCTCAGAGACCTGGGTACACAAGTCAACAACAATGTCATGTTTGACTATCATGTAGTGGCAGTGGTCAGAAAAGGCTTTTACTTGGTTGATGTCATAAGTAAAGGGATCGAATCTAGAAAAAAGGAGGTTATTACCTCTCTGCATTCCTTCCTCATTAGGCCAGTAATTGAGTACAACAGCCCGTTTGGTATGTACCTCTGCAAACACCTGCACCAACTGGAAAAGAACACATAAATACCTAACAAACAGAATCCATGGTCTCCAACACCTGTCCTATGTGGACAGGCTCAAATCAGCCTCACTCTACTTTGCATCATACAGATTGCTCAGAGGTGACCCGTGTCACATCTACAAGGCAATCTCAGACCCTGCTGTAGTCCAGATGCTCCATATCCCTAAGTCTAACTCCTCACGTAGTACTCACTCAAAAGTCTTATATCTAATATGTTACATTAACAAACCCTCCTGGAGAGACAGATTTGTCTCCCACATGCTGACCTGTCTCTGGAATACACTCCCCATACATATCAAACAAAGTATGTCGCTGATCCTGTTCAAGCACAACCTTGATGAGTGGATGGCCAACCAAACATTTGTCCCAGGGGTGCAACCTGTTTCTCTCATTGACAGGGTTGACAGCTGCTGATTATGGTGCCTTTTCTGGGGATACACTCTGGGATAGGCTTGTAAGGGCCCCAGAGTCATTAGACTAGTAATCTCCAGTGATGCTGTGAACAGGTACACTCAAAGATGTGAAGTCCATAACCCTGTCTGTGATGTCATGACATCTACCCCACTCACACCAGACATACAAATACATAAGAGCAGCAACTGTGCACAAAGCCCATGACTGCACTACAGAAGGACAAAGAGACACATATAAGGGGAAGGGGACACACTGGTTAGACAAGTGGAGAATGTGTACACCAGAACAAATTGTGCAATAACATAGGTTCTCTGCACTGTATGCAGTCAGTAAACATCACCCACAGCTACACAACACACACCCCCATATGTGGTTGTCCTCAACAAATACAAACCCAAACAAAGGACACCTCAGAGCTAAACACACATGAGAACTCCACAAACCTCCAAATAACATACCGAGCATAGTCCACACAGCAGTGTCAGACAACCAGTAAGGCCCAACCATAAACCCAACATATTGTTCCATAGTAGACTCTGTTGTGAGACACACATGTGCTCCCCACCAGGCTGCATAAGGAGACTGTAGTTGTTACTTGTTTGTCAGGTGCCATCATCTGCCATATCACACATGCACTGAAGTCTCTCCACAACAGGTAATGTCATGAGTGTGTCCCAGTCCATGTTGGTGTGAATGACTTCAGACATACCACCCTAGACTGTAAGAAGACTGACATGATTAAGCATGCTGAATATGTGTCCCATGCTGCTATGTCCCTAGGTTTAAGCAGTATTATACTGTCACCCAGAATGCTGCCTCAATGCAAACAGAAAATGATTGACATTAATGAGTGGCTTACTTTCTGGTGTCATCCCAGGGGGATCCAGTGGCTGACAGCCTGGGAATATATAAGTGATAGACCATGCTGCTTTGCTACAGATGGCTTGCATATGTCTCACTACGGATTCAGACTTCTGGCAAAGGCCCTTGCCTCCCCTATAGTCGCTGTTTTAGGGGAAAGTCATGAAGTTGATACTATCAACCTTCTAGTTTGAAAGCCCACATTTGCACTTGTTTCCTGCCTTTCTTGTAACTAGTCTAGTCCAGATACAGATTTGCTGTATCGGGGACTATTGGTAAGCTTCTGAGCAACTGAAACCTTTCTGTGTTGGAGGAAAGCCTTCTCGCTTATCAGTGGGAGTTGTAATCACTAGGTAGCCTATCTATCACAAGAGAAGTGGTTTCTGGCCTAGAAATTGTAGTTTATTGGTTGTTTGGGTGGTTTTCCATCTCTTTCAACTTTCTGGTTTAAAAGACTGTGTTTGCGCTTGTTTCCCGCCTTTCCTGTAACTAGCCTAGTCCAGGTGCAGATTTGCTGTATCCAGGACTGTGTGTAAGCTGCTGAGCCCCCAAGCCTTTCTGTGTTGGAGGGGAGCCTTCGAGCTTGTCAGTGGGATTGGTAAGTAATAGGTAGCCTATCTATCACAAGAGGAGTGGTTTCTGGACCCAGAAATTGTAGCTTATTGGCCATTTGGGCAGACTTTTTTTCCATCTCTTTCAACTTTCTGGTTTAAAAGCCCACATTTGTGCTTGTTTCCCACCTTTCCTGTAACTAGTCTAGTCCAGGTACAGATTTGATGTATTCAGGACTGTTTGTAAGCTTCTGAGCAATGCCAAAGTCTGTTCTTCAATTTTTCACTTAGATCTGCTAGTTTTTTCCTCTCTTGCACTTTTACTAGCTTGTTAGTTTAGCACTTAATCAGACTTCTTGTAGCAATTATTGTAGTACACAAAAGTGCTACCAGCACTAAACATTCTACAAGGAAACAGCTCCAGTACTTATTAATGCCAACCCCTCCAGGCATGTCTAAAGGTCAGTTCCATGTGCTTTCCCCTATTAACATGGTGAACTTGGGCATCCTGAGGCAATGCAGCAACTGTCTCATGTACACTGACAACCCTCTCCTCTTACCACCCAACACTCAGACTTGTGAGAGATGCACTTATATATCTAAACTGGAAGCCACGCACTCCCAGCCAAGACTGGAATAGCTGGTCAAGAGGAGAAGGTCAACACTTGCACCACACCACATGGAACACAGCCCTCCAGAACACACACCAGCATTGCCTTCACATAAAAACACAAACCACACACCCACCGTCACAGAGGCTCTCAATAAAAATCTAACCAAACAGCAGAAACCTCAAAGGCAGAAATGCACTCGACCACCACAACACAACACTAATCACGAGACAAATAACTTTCCTAAACAGTGTGCCACTCAACTAAAGCCCCTGAGGCAAAACAGCATGCCCAACACACTAGTCAGAGGTGACTCGATAGTGAGGCACACTGATATCCCACTCATTAGGTTGAATAAGGAGAAAGTAACAGCCTGTCAGGTGCCAGGATCTGCCACACAACAAGTACAAATATGACTCTGTCATTGTACATGTGGGTGTGAATGACCTGAGAAGTACCTCCCTGGACTACATGAAAAGAGACATGGAGGAGCTCTCAGATTATGTAGCCCAGGCGGGTATGACCCTAGCCCTGAGCAGCATCCTACCATCACCCAGAATGATACCACAGTACAAGCAAAAATTATTGATTTCAACAATTGGCTAGGTTTCTGGTGTCATTCTAAAGGGATCCAGTATTTGTCTGGCTGGGATGGCACGATTGACAGCCCTCGATACTTTGCCAGAGATGACCTGCATCTGTCACCCCTGGGGTTCTGGATACTGGCCAAGGCTCTTGCCACTTCTGTAGTGCCCTTTTTAGGTGATGTTCCAAAGACCAAATTAGCACCCTAGCAGCTACAAACAAATGCAGTTTGAGGGTCATGCTGCTCAGCGCTAGAAGTCTAAATCTCAAAATGCACTCATTTAAGGTACTCCTTAAAATGGAGAACATCAACATTTGTGCTGTAACAGAGACTTGTTTCAAGGCAGCAGAAAGCACCCCTGCACTACCAAGCTACAACTCATTCATACCTTTCAACCCCAGAACTTGGACCAAAGCTCCAAAGGCAATGGTGTCTCTATATTCATAAAGGATGTGCACACCTCAAGACTGGTAGCCCAACATAACGCATCTCAGATACTTCAGGTGCAGCTAACACTGGGTAAGACAGCGATTCAGGTCATAGTCTGCTATAGGTCCCCAACCATGTCACAAGATTCACACTCCACATTCCTAAGCACCCTGGAGAATATTAGGGTCCAACCTAACACTCTCATACTGGGTGACTTCAACTACCCCTCCATTAAATGGGAAAACTACTCATGTACCAATACACTTGCCCAACGCTTACTGGAATTCATTAATTCCAATGCCCTGGACTAACTCATTCTTGCCCCCACTAGAGGTAGCAACATCCTTGACCTGGTCATTACTAACATGGGCAACCATTGCTCTACACCAATAGTCAACTCCTTCCTGGTTAAATCTATTCACAAGCTAATCACCTTGAAAATCCACACCCCTTCCCCCAGCCCAACAAAGGTAACCACCGTGAAAAACTTCTGCAAAGCTAACTTTAGGCTCCTAAAAACAGAGGTGACTAACTTCACGGCACCTATGCAAAAGGAGAATAGTTGCATGACCACCATATCATGCAGCAATGCACTGTATGAACATGTACACAGAAGCATGGATCTTGCCATACCCAGTAGAACTAAGATGCTCTCCTCAAACAAAAGGAAGCCAATCTGGTGGTCCCCTGCCATAAACAAACTCTACAACAGAAGGAGGAAACTGATGCGGAATAAGGTGAAGCCCCAACACGGGAAAAACTCCCTTATCAGACTCAGCAAAAAGTTGTGATCCCTCATCAAATCCTCTAAAGCTAGCTATGAAAGCAGAATTGCAGCAGATAGTAAAGACAACCACAAGGCCTTCTATAGTTTTGTAAAGAACCTCCATGGCAATACCCAGATTTGCTCTGAGCTACTGCACAATGGTATCTCCATACCAAGCCAACAGATGTTGCAAATATACTGGCGAACAGATTCAGTGCTACCTTTACCCCTCCACCCAAAGGACCAATCACCATTCCAGTAGATTGCCAGGCACCCAGTATTACTGCTGCACAGGTTAAAACAGCACTGTCTAAGGCCAATAATACAGCTTCTATGGGACCTGGCAGTGTCCTTGGCTGTGTTCTACATGAACTACAGAGTGAACTGGCACCTCACCTGTGTGCCCTGTTCAGTCACAGCCTCACCTCAGGCTTTGTCCCTACCAAATGACGCACTGCTATAAGTCATCCCTCTCCACAAAGGAGGAGTGACTACAGACCCGGGGATCTATCGCCCCATTAGCTTGATGAGTCTGATATGCAAAGCTATTGAATGCATCATCATGGACCTAATAAACAAGGAAACAGGGAATCTCCAAACTCTGTATCCTACACAGTTTGGTTTTGTGAAGGGTAGATCATGCCTGTTCAACTTGGTTGACTTCTTTGAGTCAGTCACCAGAGCTGTGGATGAAGGTAAGGTGGTTCATGGTTCATACCATTCCCCACTAAGGAATCATAGAAAAACTTACTAAGCTAGGCATCACAGATGATTGCAAGTTGGAAGCTATTATTAACTCCCCAACAGATGCTGACATCCTACAGAAAGGCCTCAATGAGACCAACATCTGGTGTCAGAACCATGGCCTTAAGCTTCATCCCCTTTGGGAAAAACTTGGTTCCCTTGATTTACCACATTGATGGTAGTCCACTGAACACAGAAGGCATTATAAGAGATCTGGGAACACAGGTTGACAGCAACTACTATTTTGACCTCCACATTGCCACTGTGGTCAGAAAGTCCTTCTATGTGACACATCTCATTACCAAGGGATTTGCATCCAGGAAGAAAGAGGTCATTGTCTCCCTCTACTCTTCCCTCATTAGGCCAATCATTGAGTACAGTGCCCCATTTGGCATGTACCTCACTAGACACATGCAACAACTGGAGAAGCCAAAAAAGTACTTCAAAAAGAGGATCCTAGGCCTTAAACACTTGTACTATATGGACAGACTCAAAAAACTCCAATTATTCTCTGTCTCATATCGCCTACTTAGAGGCAATCTCTGCTTGACTTACAAAGCCATGCCTGACCCAGCTCTGTTAGAAGTGCTACATTTAAATAAATCCCAATCCCTTCATACCATATGCTCCAGAGACCTCAACATCCTAGGCTGCATCCTACATTAAGTCAAGCATGAACTGGTAGCTAAATTAGGCACCCTAGTCAACCAAAGCCTGAGTACTGGCTTTGCCCAGCTGAGTGGAGGACAGCCACTCTCATCCCTTTACACAAAGGTGGGCATCTCATCCAGGGACAAAGAGGTCATAAGATCCATGCATCCTACCCTTATAAGACCAATTAATGTGTACAATCCCCCACTTCAGCATGTACCTCACAAAGCACATGCAGCAGCTGGAGAGGCCACAGAGGTTCTTAACCAGGAGAATCCAGCCCCTTAAACACATACCCTATACAGACAGGCTAAAAGCACTGTCTCTCTACTCAGTTCCATACAGACTCCTCAGTGGTGACCTTTGACTGCAATACAAAGCAGTCCAGACCCTGCCATGATGGAACTGCCGCACATCTGCAAGTCAAGCCCCACTCAAGCAACCTGTAGGTGCAGCATCAACCTTGTCTGTGATATCAATAGGACTTGATGTGACAGATATGTGTCCCACAGACTCCCCATCTGTGGAATACACTCCCTTTCCACACCAACTGAATACCTCAATACCCCGTGTGAAGTGCACCTTGGATAACTGTGTGGGAAACAGAAAATACAGTCCTGTGATTCTACCTTTGTCCCTGCTGTACAGGGGCTCTGGGTGCTAACCTGTCTTAACATGGGCTACACTTTCATCTGCTAGAGTTATAAGGGCTTCAGGGCCAATACCCTAGTAAAATCTTTTTAATCTATGAGCCTGTAATCAAATGTCTGTTAGTGGTTCAACATATAACTCTATACTGCTCTGCCACTGACATACCAGGAAATCACAGTGCTATGTAGAATATACCACACATATTATGGAAATCTCCGTTCAGTACAATGCACTCTGTACCCCCACCAGGATATGACTTTTCAGTTAAGAAGGCTACAATACAACCAGGAGATCAGTGGCCAGTATGTGACTGAGGTGCTGGACAATTTACACAACTTAATCAGCCAATCTGCTGTAGCCACACCTCTCAACCATCCGTATTTGGACAGAATGTCTATACTTTGGCTCATAATTTTGATCTGCTTGTCATAAATCTTGCATGTCTCTGGTAAATTATTGTGATGATCTGAGGAATTATGCCAGTAAGCAATGACATACGTTTTAGTGTCAGAATGTCAGACGTCATATATGTCAGATAATGTCTACTAAAATAAACATTGTTACTCTAGTAATTTTCTCAGTCTATAAGTGCAATATTTAAAATATTTCCCTGTGTTTGGGCCATTGTCCACTCATTTTGTCAGTCTATCCCCAGATTTCTTGCACTAACAGGTTGACAGGTATGACTGTAGTGCACAAAACCCTTTACCGGTTCCACCCAGTACACTTCCCATTGCCCTGATTTATAATGGCTGCTGATGTCATTCACCTTAGAAATACATTTGAACAGTTATCAACCCTAATAGGCTTTGTGGTGTCTGTGATAAGTAGACAGCACTCTGGTACTTACAAGTGGACAGATAAGTGTTTGAATCTCAATGCAGTCAACTACAGTACTGGGTGTGTTTGTGTGTGAAGCATATCTCCTGTGGCTGTTGTGTGTGTTAGTTATACTATTTTAAGGCCTGTTTAGCCCCTCCCCATGGCATTACTTTAAAAAGCCTGTTAATGGCATCTGCCTTACATGCACCATGTTAAACTCTACAGGTCATACCAGTCATCTGTACAGATGTATGCAGAATATACAGATGTTTGCAACATATATGCGGTCTGTATCCCCTAACAAAGGGCATTTATGACAAATCATTGCCAAATATGTGACAGTTGCTGTAGTGACACACATGTCAGCAGCATCAGTCTTCATACCTGTCTGAAACATCATGCTGATGCAAAGTCTGTTACTCCATCACTTGTTCAGGTTTGAGACCAGCCACTATTTTGGGTGGTGTATCCCACCATCCAGGAAGCCATTCCGAACATTAATTGTTGTAAAAGATAGTACATTATGCCATAGGCATATAATCTCTGCGGTGCATGTAATGTGTACGTAGCATTATAATACATACACGTGGATAGGTAGGTGTTCTGATCTGAGTATTGCCAGCTATGTGAGTGTGTGTTTTGTATGTGTATCCCCTATGGCTGTCTTTCCTGTGTGTATTTGATGGTTATACCATTTTGTGTGTCTCATCTACCCTGTTAACTCTGCCATTGCCAATCTAGTCGCAGCCCCTACAGATGTCCTCCACCTTAGAAGTACAGTTGCACATTTTCTAACACAAAGGCACTGTGGTGCATGCAATAGTCATATCAGTGTGTAGTGTACATAACTAGATGGGTAGGTCATCTAATATGAAAAGTATCAACTCTGTGTGCATGTGTATTTCAATGCATGTCTCCATGCAGCAGTGTGTGTGTGTGTGTTCCAGATGGCTCTATCATGTTAAGGGCCAATGAACACACTATTGCAATCCTAACAGACCCTGCAATTGTCACCCACTAGAAAAGTACTGGCGGACATTGCAACACTACAATAGCTCTGTGGTGTTTGTGTTATGTATCTAGCACTATTGTTTGTAAAACTAGGCAGCTAGATGTTCTGCTATCAGCAAGGGCTGGTCATGAGTGTGTGTGTGTGTGTGTGTGTGTGTGTGTGTGTGTGTGTGTGTGTGTGTGTGTGTGTGTGTGTGTGTGTGTGTGTGTGTGTGTGTGTGTGTGTGTGTGTGTGTGTGTGTGTGTGTGTGTGTGTGTGTGTGTGTGTGTGTGTATTCATGTGTGTGTGTGTGTGTGTGTGTGTGTGTGTGTGTGTGTGTGTGTGTGTGTGTGTGTGTGTACATTCCCTTGCAGCAGTCTATCTATGTTATGGACACTAGCATACCTCTCAACCACTCACAGAAAGACATCTGGATAAAGCCATATGGGAAACTGGGACAAACAGCAAACATTGAGCATAACCTTCACAAATTGCTGTGACACACATAGAAAGTAGATAAAATAACAGGCCATGCATTTCAATCCACTTTCCAAAGGGTATGTGTTGTTACATGATAATATCTGTCATTAATCTGCAATGTCAGTCTATCATGGTTATCCAAAATGTTGGCCAGAAAGCCACAATTTTGTGACAGATGGAAAGAAATTATGTGTCAAACATCAGGACAATCTATAGACATATGCAGAGGTCACAGGTATGGCCACCATTTGTAGACATACCTTTCAACCTCTTAGAGCAAGAACTCTTTACAAAGCCATAAATAATGGGGGGACAAAGCCCCCAAAATAGGGACACTTTTAAAATATTACTCTTACAAATGTAGAGAGTTGATAGAATAACAGGTTTTGCATTAGAAAAAATATTCTGAAGGGTATGAAGTCTGCAACTAAAATGTCTGTCATTATTTTTCTTACATCAACCCTCAATGATTTGGCAATGATTTGCCAGAAACACACAAGTTTATGAGAAAATGGAACAAAAATATGAGGCAAGAATCTGGACATTCTGTGGAAATCTGCACAGTTAAGAGATATGTATGGCTGGCCATTGTTAATAGACTTTCAGATTGTGCAGTAGTGTACTGTGTAAATGTGTGTTGGTATGAGTGAGGAGACATGCAGTTGTGAGTGTGATACATCCTTTGCTGTCTGCCTGTGCATGTTGCTCCAGTTGATGTTGGTCTATCAGATGGATATGTTTGTAGGGGGAGACTGTGACATATGTCCCTTAAAACTTCAACATCTCCCCCCACACCTTTATGTCTGGCTTTTGGTTGGATGCCCTGGTGTAGGTGTTTGCGAGGAAGGTCAAGTCTGTAGCAGGTAGCTGGACATACTGCTGCATATGTAGCATGCCACAGCTGCTGCATTCTGGTCAGGAGTCAGACTAGGGATTGTGAAGACATTGGGGTAGAGCAAGCTGTTACTGTCAGTGAGGGTGTGGTGTCAGCTGTTCTGTCCCAGCATGACCTGGTTGAGGGTACCCACAACAGTCCAGGTGAGGCATGTGGTTGTGGTGCATATGTTACATAATAGTGCCATCCAGAGAGTGGTAGTGAACATTTGCTACACATATTCATAGTTGTGAGATGTATCCCACCCTGCAGGCCTTTAAAGTGCTACTATAGGTGGCATTGACTGCAGTAGGGGAAACCAGTTTCACAGGGCATTTCAGGGCTCAATTATTCATGTGTAGTATTGATATGACTGTAGTTATCATGCCACAGACGGTTGTGTGTGCCAGGACTGTGGGTGCCTACATATTGACAGATGCTAGAAATGTTACAGGTAGAGCTAACGAGCCATTAATCTGGCATGTGTATGTGTAAGACATATGTGCATGCATACAATATGTAACAGAGGATTTGCATGGACATGTGTGTTCCGATGTGTATGATGTTGACACAGAGCTGTCTGTCATGGTTTCATAACCTCAGTCTGCACTAACTTGCCAGTATTTAGGCAGACAGGGTAAGTGTTATGACAATCCTTCCATACATAGGGAGCACGAATATGGATATTCAGCACCAGTCTGTGCAGTTGTCAGCTCTACCTGATATTGTAGGCCTCCCATACATCCAGCAGCATTTATTTGTCTCTGTACTGGTTCAGTATCTGTGTCAGAGGGCTAAGTACAGTGTGATTTGGGCCACTATATATAGTGGAGTACTGTGCAACTGGCAATGAGGATACGTTTATGAAAACTATTATACTCCAGTGGTCAGTCTGTGTATTGGTATGTTTCTGTGACTGTAGTTCAGAGGGTTCTGTGTTCAAACAATAGCAGTGATGTATTCTTTTCTTTCCCTGTAGTGCCTGATAGACTTACAGAACCATCAGTGATTACCTACAGCTGTTTGGTGTACCGGTGTATTGCTGTGACTGTATTGCAGAAGGTCCTAGGTTCAATAGACTTTAATGCATGATATCATTACAAAAGCATTAGTAAGTCTCTAGAGCTGGTTTGCCTTAGTGGTGCATTGCTCTGACTGTAGTGTGTAACATTGTGGGATGGAGAATTGGATCTGATGACTTTTGTTCCCTAATGTTAAATGACTGTAATGCATGATATATTTACAAAAGCATGAGTAAATCTCACAGCTCAGATGGTGTAGTGGTGCATTGCTTTGACTGTATTGTACAGGGTCCTGGGCTCAAAACTTGTCAGTAATAACTTTTTTCCCTAATGTTAAATGACCATAATGCATGATATATTTACTAAAACATGATTAAGTCTCACAGATCTTATGGTGTAGTGGTACATTGCTGTGACTGTAGTGTAAAGAGTCCTGGGTTTGAGACTTGGCAGGGCTGGTTATTTTGTTGCTGGGCAGAACAGACGCTGAATGAGTTAGAGTGATTAAAGCAGTTTGAAGCAGGTTTGCGCAACTCTAAGTGATGCCAAGAGGTGCTTTGTCCTGCTTTGCTCTGCTTAGCGCTGCTTATTCCCATTTAAACCCATGCTAATTTCAAAAAAGAAAAGAAAAAAGGGTGGCAGGACAGTGGTGAAATGGAAACAGACAGGGGAAAAAAAACAATGTGAAAGTCAGCTAGGGATGTGTGGGACCGGTGTAGGAAAGGACCAAAGCTCTCCATTTCTTCTGCAGCAACAGCTCTGAATGATGTGGACAATTTGGAATTTAGTGCCTCACACCACACAGAGAGGGAAGTGGGTGACATACATTGCTTGAGTAATTCAGGGGGTAAATTGTTAGTGTACTTGGGGGCAAAATGGAGAGCTATGTATGGGACATGTTTTTTGGGAGAGACAGATGCCCCCCCTTTTTAAGGTGAGAGTGGGATGTTGGAGAAAGGTTTTAGGTACATTTGGGGAGGTATGTTGGGTAGGAGAGGTTGATTTTGCAGACAGACAAGACAGACAAGACAGCAGACAGAGGCAGTGTATGACACATGAGGGGAGGTAAACATCTTGGATGCATAGGGTGGTTGGGAATCTGAGGCCCATGAGCCCCCAGATGGAAAAAG
Organism: Protopterus annectens; assembly: GCF_019279795.1. Classification (NCBI taxonomy): domain Eukaryota; kingdom Metazoa; phylum Chordata; order Ceratodontiformes; family Protopteridae; genus Protopterus; species Protopterus annectens. The sequence continues at coordinate 1,351,436,502 of NC_056733.1, read as the reverse complement.
TGGGACTAAGGTCCCCACTCATGGGCAGTCACCACTGCCCCTTCACAGCCCCAAAGGTAGCTTTGCTGGAGACTGGACAACAGGGGCAGCCTGCCCCTCGAGGTATGCCAGTATGCCCTCAATCTGGCTCAGGCATCCATTCAAGTCTGGATGACCCTGTGCACCATAACTTGGAACTTCATGCAGGTGACACATTCCTCTCTGCCCCCCCCCCCACCCAAGGGGGGACGGGCTCCATCCCTTGAGGCGGTTCCACCCAAGGGTGGTGCAGGACCAGCAGTGGAGGCAGTTCCAGGTTAGGTCCCAGACATGCTGGGGCCTGGTGCCACGGCCAGATGAGGCAGGACAGGTGGATCCACTGGGATCTGTCTTCCCCAACGTGATATGGTGTTGAGGTTTTTCAAAAAGTATTGGTTTGTCATGAACAAAACATTTCAAGATTTGTTATAACAGCATGAGTGGGTGTTCCAGTTAACCCAGAACAATAGAACTGAAACAATTGCATAGCAAACAGAGCAGATGCATAAATGGAATAATAGTCAGCATTGTAACAGCATACCAGTTACATTTACAGCAACAACCCACCAACAATGGTATTTGAACAAGGTATGTTAATATACAACCAGTTAAATATATGAACAATAATAGAACACAAGTCCCAACATTAGGTTTTGAGAAGAACATACCTGTAGTATAGGAATAATAATTATTGATGCAGATAAGGGGTCTAGTGAGAGAAAAAATGTCCATTAACAACTGTATAGGCTTCTATTTTTCACAACAGTACTGCTCAGTACTCTACAGGTCTGCCTTCACTTTACATCTAGCTATGGCCCATAGCTTCTGTAGCACATACATTAAACTGTCAACCTGGAATGGTATGGGGTAAACTGTGACAACTATGAGTACATGACTAGAGGGGACTCTTGCATGTCAGGGTTACATATATGATGAAGAAGCTGTACCATGCACTGATGTGTGAATGTGCTACTGGCATACTTTACCTGGATTCATATCTGTGTCCAGGGTTACTGGCAGCAGTGCCCACTAGCTGTGACAGCATGACACTTGAGAGACATGTACTGGGAAGAGTGCATGATGTATGTACCTGTCCTGCTGTCATTTGCAGGCATGGGGTTGGAGAGTGGAACAGTTGTACATAGTTTATTAGTATACCCTTCATACAGCTACTACTAACACTTCTTTATATGTAAGACCTGTGGAGAACATATCTGTTAACACTACCTGACTGCTTCTGTAAATATTCAAGATTACTTGAGTGTAAATATTCACACATCTTAGTACCATTCCCTGAATTCAAACCGTTGTCTGGGTATGCAAAAATGAACAACAGAGCTATTTCTCATCACGCTGAGCTGTTGGGGGACTTCTGTCTCTTGCTTGACTGAATTCAGCCTAATATTCTCTTGAGTGGACAGTCTGACCTTGTAATCTATGTATAGTGTCACCAAAGACTGAGATGACAGTTGAACATACATGCCTGAGATTCATGCATAACAGATAGTGTACTGTGTATTGATCCTTTGAAATAATAAGATGCGGAATGCAAAGGTTAACAAAAGGCAATGCTGCAGGGGACACACTATAATACATTACGCATTACTATTCAAGGTTCAGATCTTAGTGCAGGACATATTTATATCTTATTTTACAGCTCCACAATCCACAGTTATGTATAACAGCTGGTTATCACAGCAACCTCAGTCAATGCAGGTTGTTGTGACTCAATTAGAGGTGGAGACATTAATAATCTGCTAGAAATTAAAGAGTATGAATGGATTTTAAGATTTGCGGCTGATTGCCCTACTGGCTTGAATACTGCTGTTACTCTGAAACCTATTTCAGTTAAGTTACAACATACTAAATTATACTGTTAAATATATGTGGTGAATTGTTTTTATGAGTAGTTATATATAATAATTGTTTTGTTTACAATTGTTTTATATTCGTATATTGAATGCTTTTTTAGCTTTTAAGTTTGTCACATGATTTTGGCTGCGGTCATGTGATACTTGACTCTTATTTAAAGCAAATTATTTAATTCATGATTGTATTAGTATTGAAGAAGGGTGTTAGCCCGAAAGCTTTGCTATTTCATAAAGAAATTTTTTTTCTCAACGGTTGGTGTGTCATTGAAGTTTATCGATTTGCAGCATTTTTTGTCTTCTGCTCCCATGCCAGATGGTCCCAGGCCTCATATTTGTATTGGGAGCCCTGCTACTGGCCTTGTAGCAGTCTGTCATCATGGTGTTGCACAGGGAGCCCAGCCATGACCTTGGACTCCAAACTTCTTCAGTGCTGTGCCCAAAAGCGAGCTCCTTCTCCAACTCCAGACATACCTCCTGCAGTGATCAAACTACAACAGGTTCTGCCTGTATTCCTGCCTGTGCAGTTTAAATAAGGCCATATTTCCACCCTTTGCTGTCATTGAACCATTTTCAAAAATGCTGAGCTAAGCTGACCAATGTGCAAACCCGCTAAGCTGAGTTGATCTGTGCTTAAAGTGGCAGATGCTAAGGGGTGCTTAGCAGAGCACAAATTGAGTTAGCTGAGCTGAATGGTGCTTAGAATTATACTTTCTAAGCAATGCTCAGACCAGCTAAGTGGTGCTAAGCATTGCTCACTCTTCATTTAATGAATAGTCACATATTGGACATTAAATGCTCATTGTTGGCATACTATTCTGTGCATATAGTTTACTTTACATGACCTCCTCCATATATACTTTGATTACATTACTTTGGGGTGTGACTGTACTGCATGATACACTTGTGTTTACATGGGGGATTTCACATCATATATCCACTGACACTGCAATTTTGGTCAAATTACACTACCCTGTTTAACAAATATCAATTACTACATCATTAAATAAATACGCAATCATTTCACAATGCTTTCCCATGTAAAGGTTGAATGGTCTGTCTTGGTATTTGACCTGTGAACTACTACATGCAAAGTAAAAGCTCTTACCACTACACTAAGTCAGCATTAAAGAATCTAGCTATATATTTCTATATAGCTCTTACAAGAAGTTTAAACACTGCTGAGCAAAGCACTGTGGTGCGCAAACATGCTCAGCTACGCTTAAACTTCACATATAATAAAAAAAAATACAAGTATTTTTAATAGATATTTCTCACTGTTTACATATCAGCATGTCAGTTGCAGGCCACATACTCTTCATGAGAATCTAATACAAAAGCTGTTAGTCTATCAACTTTCTAAGTTTGTAAGGGCAATATTTAAAATGTTCCCCTATTGTTGTCCCTTTGTCCCACTTTTATTTCAAGGCTTTGGCCAGATTTCTTGCTGTAGGGACTTGATAGGTGTGTGTCAGAGGACACTATTTAACTATAAAGGGATGTACAGCACTTTGACAATGCAGGGGGGAGTGTTACAGTTCCTGTTACACAACCCCTACACTGCATTCTATACTAAATCCTTTTTCAGTGTCTGCAGACACTGAAAGGATTTTACAAAGTGCCGTACAGCACTTTTACAATGCAGAGTGTATGTTACAGATCTGCGAGCACTACTGCAACATGCCCCTGCACTGAATTCAGTATCCGTGTCCACAGATCCATCTCAGTAATGTGCCTTCATTAATATGTAAAGTGCGCTGCTGAGAAGGGGATGGAGACGCGGGCACCATTCACTCTGTGTAGGAATACCACTATTCCTATATGGAGTTTACTGAATCCAGGGGCAAGACTTTTTCTCAGCGCAAGCATAGTGTGATGTCAATTTCTGCATTTTTGCTGATATGTGAACAATATTTAGGCAGCCATCTTTGGGTGTTTTCCCTAATTTGTGGTACACCCATATACATGTTTATATCTGTATATATATATATATATATATATATATATCTTTAGCTGTCTCTAGATATACATATATATATATATATATATATATATATATATATATATATATATATATATATGGATTCTCTTCAGACGGTCGAAATACTGAAATATCGAATTTCAGTATTTTGAGCCCAGAAAGACGAATCAATCCAAAAAACGCAAAAACTCAAAACCACAAAATTCTAAATCTCGCACACTGGAGATTTTGAATTTCCCTGTACTACTGCACATGCACACACCATTCTCCCCCCACACACACATAACCTCTCTACTATGTGAAAGCAGAGGGCAAGCACCCCTGCACCTCCCATGTGGCGGGCTGCACCCCCACACCCCCCTACATAAATATTCTCACTCTGAAGTCACACTACATACAAACACACACAAAACACCACCACACAAGCTACATGTTCCTCACACACACACATCACAGCAACAAAACACACTGACACATTCCACAAACTCTACCCAAAACCCTTAACACACACACTCACACACTTACCTGAATACATAACCACAGCAAAAGTTCAGAGGTGTGTGTGTGTGTGTGTGTGTGTGTGTGTGTGTGTGTGTGTGTGTGTGTGTGTGTGTGTGTGTGTGTGTGTGTGTGTGTGCATGTATGTGAAGGCTGCCAGCCTAGCTAGATAGAATTTTGTAAATAATTCTGTCATTTGTAAATATTAATATAAGCCACAGGCTTGCGCTCTTAAATGGAAGAAAATTGTGTAAAATGTTGAACGTCAAAAATGTAACACAATTTTCTTCCATGTAAGAGAACAAGCCTGTGGCTTAATTGTGTTAAATGTTGAACATCAAAAATGTGGCACCCGCAGTGGTGCAGCAGTTAGCGTTGCTGCCTCACAGCAAGAGGTTATCCGGTTCAGTCCTCAGCTGGGGTGCCTTCTGTGTGGAGTCTGCATGTCCTCCCTGTGGTTGTGCGGGTTTCCTCCAGGTGCTCTGGTTTCCTCTCACATCCCAAAGACATGCTGTAGGTGGATTGGACCGTGCATGAGTGTGCCTTCTGTGAAAGGCTGGGCATCAGGCTTGCAACTCGACACAGTAAAACTCCACTGCCAGTCATGAGCAGACAGGTGATCTGCAGTGGCGGCCCATAACTGGGAAAAAGCCGAAAGAAGAAGAATAAGTTGAATGTGAAAAATGTAACAACAGTGCACTCTGCTGGAGAAAAGCTGATAAAGTCAAGCCTTGTATGACTGTTTGATGTCAAACTCAGAGCCATGATGTCTGGACCAGCACTATTGTTTTGAGACAAGAGTTAATTACTAGAGTTTACATATATAATGTCTTTAATTGCTGTGGTTTCCTGACCAGGTGCAAGATCAAAGCTATGTTAAACTCTGAGTTTCTGTTAGCCTGGGAACCAGAGAAAAATTATGTAATCTAAAATGAGTCTGCAGTGATGTATTGTCAATTTAAAAGATTGTCTCAGAGAGAGAGAGAGAGAGAAAGAGAGGGAGAGCATTTTGGATTTTATCTAAAGCTGACAACAACTCACCAGTACTCTGCTTTTGCTCTATATGTAAGTTTATTTAGAACTGTAATTGTTCACAGGAAAATATAGAAAATAGTAAGTTTAGTCTAGCTATTTTCTATATTTATGTCAGAACTATTCTACAGTATTATTTTATCCATTTTCCTGTGATGTCTGAGCTCTTGACTAGCATTGCGTAGTAAGAAGTATTGTCTTGTGTTTTTATTATTTATTATTAAATTAATTATTATTTTGTGTAGAGATAATTTAAGTTCTAGAGTACATTGTATGTATATAGTGATATTGTACAAAGCCACTCCAATAGTCATGCTGCTCAGTCACACTATTTGGATAATAATATTGCACAGTAATAATTGGCCACCCTTTGGTAAGGGCCTTATTGGTAGCTGATAAATAAGCTAGTGAACCTGTGCCAGCCTTCCCCAGGAGTGTCTGTGTGGTTGTATATAAATCATATCTCAAAGTATGTGTGTGTGGGACAGCTACTTGGGCAGGGACATGAAGCACTAGTTGGACAGAGGGAGTGCTGGGAGGACTTGGCTTGTAACCCTGGCTAAGGACTCCACTGTATAGCTGTGCCAGTGGGGAGTCTTACTGGGGATCTGGAGAGAAAGGGAGAAACCAGCCCCAGACTGACTGACTGTGATCTCTGTGAGCTCTTTAGGGAAATTGTACTTCACTGTGTGTTTAATTGTTATCCTTTCCAATGTGGACACCACTCACTGGTGTTAGTGGTGAGGATTGAGGCTCCTAGATTACTGGGCCAGTGCACGGGTGTCACAATATAAATATATATATATATATATATGTATATATATATATATATATATATATATACATATATATATATATATATATATATATATATATATATATATATATATATATATATATATATATATATATATACGTATATACATACATACATATATATGCTTAGAGTCTGAAACAGAGAATACATGTGAGTGAATAACTGTAAAAATGAAAAAAAAAAAACAAAGCAAATGTTCTTATGAGCAAATTGTCTTTTAAATGGATTTTCTGGCAGCCTTTAGTGTGGGATCACATTGCAGCAGGGTAAGGGAATTCACCCTTATCCCTCAGTTGTGAAATCTCAGAGTTTGTATCTGTAATTAACAGAGTTTATGGGTTACAGGGGGTGGGGGGGTTCAATTATGTTAGATTTTCTGTAAAGTCATCACTCTATATATTAATTACTAGCACAATGGCAGTGCAAAACACCAAACAAATACCAGAATACGACTGTACTACCAAGTAGCAGGAGTTTGAAGTAAGACCTATGGAACAATTTTAGAACTAAATCTACTATGGCTTTAACATATGTTATTCGTATTTCTGTGACTAAATCCATTATTAATAGGAAGTGAAAAATCTTTATGAATTATGGGGATGTATTTCTTTATATCGATGAACACCCTAACTTTATTTATGTAAGAGCTAAAATATCAAATGTATTTTAGAGTCATGCACAGCTAACAAGTAAAGTAAAAAACAAGAGATAAAAGATGAGAGTTTTAAATGTGGTTCCAGTAATCAATGCACTTACATATTAAGTGATAATTATATTAAAGTTAAAAATGACAATTTAACAGTATGATTTGGTTACTACTGGGAATATGGCATTAAAAAGTAAAGGGACTTTCATTCCTCCACTGCAACCTAATATCCAATGTTTCCAGAAGCCGTGTGAGATTGAAAGTTATTCAACCCAGGGAAATAGCCCTTAATAGTTGATCCATTTGTTTGGGATTTGGGAACTTCTGTAGAGAGTGACCAAACATTTGACCATCATGTGTCCATTGCTGTAAGAAAGTGCTTCTATATTGCACAGCTTATAAACAAAATGATTACACCTAGATGTAGGGATATCATTGTCCACCTTTATTCAGCTCTAATTAGGCCAGTTATTGAATACAATGCCTCCTTTGGCATATATCTGTCCAGACACATTCAACAACTGGAACGCCCAGAGAGATATCTTACAAAAGGGATACAAGGCCTAAACAACATGTCCTACATTAACTGACTCAAAACCCTGTCACTGTACTCAATATTTTGCAGATTGCTAAGAGATGATGTGTGCCTGACATACAAGACATGCACTGGCTCATTACTGGTGGATTTACTGCATATCAACAAGTGAAATAACATCAGAAGTTCTCAGTGTAGGATTTAAACCTCTTCTGATACATTAACCGAACAGTTTGGGAGGACAGGTACATCTCTCATAGGTTACTTTTGCTCTGGAATAGACTACCCCTCTACATAAAACAAAGTTTATCCCTGTCCATATTCAAACACATCTTAGATCTATGGATGGGAAGCAGAATATTTACCCCAGGACTCTTCCTGTACTAATAATAGGCAGAAGCCTAAATGCTTTATCCCATGCAGGTGTCCCCTCAGTTTATTTATGGTACTGTCCCAGTTATTTTCATTATGGTTCATCTATAATTATCGACCATGGCATGGTAAGGGCAATATATAACCAAATGGAATAAGTTATTTCAAGAAGAAAAATGGAAATTGGCTAGGCTTAGAAATGACCTGCAAGGGCAGCTAACCTTGTACTTACCTACGAACCTATTAGTTATTTTCATGGTCATTAATAATGACTGATAAGACTAGAATTCTTCTGAAATAACACTACCTAAAAGTGCCCACTACCCTACCCAAACTCCAGAAGATGAAAGATTGGAATAGTCACTAAACTGCCCCTAATATTTATCTTCTGCCTCTGAGATACCCAGTCTTTTAGAGACATTGACTTGAAGTAAAAAAAGTACCATTCACACAGCTTTTAAAATATAATAAAATGGCTATAGGTTGCTGAATCCACACTGCGAAACATTATTACCTTGAAAAAGAATGTCCATCACAAAACCTCCACCATCTTTAGCTCACTTTTATTCTTGACCACTGGAATACTGATTCTAAGATTTTCTTCCTGCTATAGGTTTGAGCTTCCTTTTTAAAATTATTTGCAGACTTATGATTCCATTTTTCTGTCGTGGTCATATCTTTAAAACATTTGTCTTCAGCTTTCAGCTTGATGCCATATACTACTGATTTTTCATAATTTTTGCCAAAGAGTTTTACCAGTTTTACTTGAGACACCATCGAGAACAACAGAAGTAGCATTATGCAGCCCCTTGTGAAAGCTGATTGTGCACATTTTCACTAGAATAAAGGGTAATGTTGTCATACTTTTCATTCAGGATATAGAGGAGCACTGGCAAAATCTGTTTTTCACATACAGATAAACAACATGGGAATTTTTTAAAACCGGCTCATATAGCCATGTAACATAAGTAGAATTTATTCATGTGATATTATGTTTTTTCCTGTTTCTGTGTACTAGTATATGCGACTGCTTTCATTTAGCATTATGAATACCATGTTCAGCTGCAAACAACCCTACATTCTATGTTATAGCTGTCATCTGATTCCTGTGATGTCAATGTTGTTTCTTGATATGGTGTGAGATACTTTACAATAAGCATACAAAGATGTTTTTGCAAAAAAAAATGAACATATTGAGTTTCTGCATACATTTTACTTAATAATAGGACTAAATATTTTTAAGTGGTGCAGATATAAAGTAAACGTGAAGATTTGTTGGCAGGAATACAATCTGCATCTTCTCTGACTGAAAAGGATGCATTGCCAAAGCATGCATTAATGTTATGAATAATATATGTATTACAAATGGCACATCCTTCCTGACTCCACTAAAAATGTGCGTTTATGACTGGATTTTTTTCTTTCAGAGGATAAAGAGGAATTAAACTTCTGCAAGCTCTGGGTAGACAGTATAGCCATACAAATGCAATCCTGCTATTTTATATCAAGGCCTATCTGCACACTCAGTATGGTTACTTATGTGATGATGACCTGTGTCAGCACTTGATATAGAGTTATACCTACCAGAGATCGGAAGAGCACAGAGTTTAAAGTAATATGAGTACACAAGGGGATAATCATATCAGACAAGTGCAACAAAGCTGAATGACAAGTTACTCAGGGTCTTACATACAGAAGAGAGTATGAATGCCGACTATCACGGTTTAAGAAAAACATTTCTTGCAGTGTGAAATTAAAGGATCGTATGCTTTACACAAATTAATCTTTCAGTGAAAGTTATAGAGTCAACAACAAAAATAGTAACATTGTTCCTTTGTCCTTTAGCAAACTTGTCTTTTACTGGAATTCGGTGTCCATTCTGGTAATGTAAAATGCTTTTTATATCCTAGGGAACTAATAACACTAGATGTAGATGAAAAGGGACAATGAGTTCAGGTCACTCCCAAGAAAGATACAGAGTCTGTCATCTAATTAGAAGCTTCAAGCATGGCCTGCTCTCTAAAAGATTCTGGGAAATTGTAAAGAGTGGCAGGTCTGCAAAATACAAATAGCGAAGACAGCTTACTGTCAGCTATAGCAATTATAGCAATGATGTACTAACAGTTTTTTGTTTTGTAATTATTCCTTACATTGTTTCCCCCTCCAACTAAAATTTAAAAATGTGACAACTTTTCAAATATTGAATTCTACAGACTGTACAAATTTACATTTTGTTTTCAGATTTTCAGACCCTCCGTCAACAGGTACATCTGTCGCTAAGATTATGCTCTGTGAACCGTTATGTTTATGTGAGAGGTCTTTTTTATGTATTCTAAGCATTTCTGGCTGCATCTTTGAACTATAATGCAACTGACTGATAATCATGGAAAGTTAACCTCAATTGTAGTAGTGCTAATAAAGGAAAAAATGTACGGCTTCAACACTTCACATTCTTACATTGAATCATTACATAAGGAATGATCCTTGTAATGAGGGGTGTCTTCATTGCTTTGGTATTTGCATAGTGGTGGATCCCACCTTGCTAGCTATTCTATCACTCACTCACTGCTTGGCAGTATAGACAAGGCTGACTTACAGAGGATAGTGTTCGGTTTAATTAGCCATTATAAATATTCATTTCTCCAAGTAGCTGTTATTCTGAAGTCTTATCCAGAAAGAAAGAAAGGGAAACAAAATTAAATAAATAGCACAGGAATTTGACTGCATTAGATGAGTATTTGATGACTTACATTTTATGTATAAAATAAGCTTACATTATGGCAGATTTTAAAGGTTTATAGCATACCTGGCAATCCTTGATGGACATAGGAAAATATTAGTGGCAACATCAGTTCATACAAAGACTTAGTTCTTTAAGGGCCTCTTTCAGCCATTCCTTAGGATATCTGATGAGAAATGTTTGTGCTGCCAGGCTTAACACGTTTTATTGAACTATTTTAAATTATGTTTTGTTATAGTTTTTGGCATGGGGATACTTGTGGTCGGATTATCTGCTAGCTTTCAATCAGGATCTTTTGTTTGTAAATATGATGTTTAAATTTGTTTATTAACTGCTTCTCATGCCTCTCAACACTAATGTAAGAAATCTGGTAAAGCCTAAAATAAGGGGGGACAAGGCCCCAAAATAGGGACAGACTTTAAATATTGCTCTTGTAAACTTAGTTGCTACAATGAAAGGATTTATGTTAACATGCATTTTCTAAAGGATATGAAGTTTGAAACAGAAATGTATGTTATTATTTAGGGGCTTTAGTCTTCAGGGATTTGCCAGAAAACCACAAATTTTATGGCAAACAAACCAAAAAAATGAGGCAAAAATCTGGACGACTAAGAGTTATGCTGCTTCTTTCTTTGCTTTGAGGTTTTTGTCTGTAAGGTGTGTGACTGTTGGATTTTAACTTTGGCTGTACAATTTGCCGTGAGCAAAGTTAATGGATTTGAAAAAAAAAATAATGTCTTTGTGGATTTTGCTCTTTTGGCAGTAATAAAGCCAACACAATGATTATCAGGCGAGGTGCTCAAAACTAAACCAGTTTCTAGAACCTTAGCAGACCTAGCTTTCACTGATATTTGACATACAGACTCTTTTCTTTTAAATGAGTAGTATTATCAGGACACAGACCAAGACAACCTAGTTCCTTCTGAAATTTTTGAAATAAATCTTCTTACTGTCATCCTCCAGCTTTAGTAGAGTGCTCTTAATAGACTGACGGTAAAAATCATCATTTGGAGGGTCTTATACCAGAAGATGAAGCTGCTATATATTCTTAAAGATTTGAAGTATAATTCTTTTTTGTACTTGTAAGAACATTTTCATTAGGAAACTGTACCCTTGTCAAAAGAGATATAGTTGATTTATATTCTTTAAGAGGATGCACATGCTTGAATAATTCCTTTTTAGCATGACTACCCTTGCATAGGACTTTGGCAGTTTTAATAAAATAGCTTGTTATGCTTTGAGGGATCATTCTCATAACAATTAAGAGACTCTGAAGGTATTATAGCATGTGTCAAGGTTTTAACTTACTATGCACACACATCACTCCAAATCTATACTAGTTTGATTTGGCACCTAATAGGACTAAATAATTTTTGGGGATTTTTGTGCCCTATTAATTAAGGATTCAAAGCTGTATAATTCTATTATTAAGATCTTACAGTCTGCTATCTACATGATTCTGACATACAGGATTATGATCAGGCAAACAGTTCTAACTGACTTATTATGTATTCAAGACAGGGATACCAAGAAATTCACCTTGAAAGCAAAGCTTGAGAGGTGAATCTTGGCATCCCTGCTGAGAACACATAATGTTAGGTTAGTATCAGCAACTATATGTTGATCCATTGAAAGTGGTTTCAACGAATGCAAATAAATTAAAACCAGTTTGGTGAAACCTCCTTCAGTGAACACTGAAACCATTTTTTTGTTTGCAAGGGCAAGTCCTCCTACACCCCTTATGTGTGGGGAGTCCCCCCCCCCACAAACCCATGGAATTGTATACACCAACTTCAAGGTCATATAATATATAAGGAGAATGTAATCTCCACTTTCTTCATAGGTGGTTTCAACGAATTGGCTTCTGTTTCTTTGCGTTCACTAAAATTGCCTTTGACAGACGAACATGCTGTTGTAGTTCATAGAGCTATATCTGGTCCATGTGCTAGTAGTCACAGTAAAAAAAGAAAAAATATTAAGTGTTTTGCTAGCTTTCAAAGCCATAAAGCACTTAGTGAGCACTGTCAGATAGGCAGTTTAGCAAATGAGCACTGTCAGATAGGCAGTTTAACACAGTCCCATACATTTACAGTCACCTTCTATGCTTCCCAACTGTCCAGATTTTCACAGTATGACCAGAGTTTTCCTCATATATTTTGTCTGTTCCTTATAAGGTCCATAGTTTTTTGGACAAATTATATAGGATTGAATTCATAAACATAGGTTCATAGGTTCATAGGTTGGTACTAGGCTATCGGCCCTAAGGCCTATGCAAGCCTAGCCATAACAATTCCCTGGAAATTTCTTCCCACAATATTTACTTCTCTGGGCCCCTGTCTAGTAGAGCGACTGACATGATCCCTGGGGTGAATTTCCTATCTCCCATCCAATCATCAAGGTTCCTTTTGAAGAGAGCCAATGAGGCGCTCTGCTTGACATGTATGGGCAGTCTATTCCAGAGTATGGGGAGTCTTTGGGTCAGGAACTTGTCCCTCCAGCATGTTTTGTTCATTGTGATGATAAGGTTTAGATCCCTGGAGCGTGTGGCTCTGAGCAATTGGGATTTCTTTAAGTGGAGCATGTCCAACAGCTCAGGGTTTGACATGGCCTTGTATGTTATGCAGAGATTGCCTCTGAGTAGACGATATGCCACAGAGTATAGCTGGAGTTTTTTTAGACAGTCAGCATATGGCATCTGCTTTAGGCCTGTGATTCTTTTAGTGAGGTATTTCTGTGGCCTTTCCAGCTGTTGCAGATGTCTTGTGAGGTGCATACCAAATGGGGCATTATACTCTATAATGGGTCTAATGAGGGATGAGTACAGTGGGACAATGACCTCCTTTTTCCTGGATGAAAAGCCTTTAGTGATGAGGTGTGCCACATAGAAGGATTTCCTGACTGTTGTGGCATTGTGGTTTTCGAAAGTGAGACCACTGTCCACTTGTGTCCCCAAGTCTCTCATCACACTTTCGATGTTTAGTGTCCTGCCACCTATGTGGTAGTTCATGGGTACATGTTTTTTTCCAAGGGGGATAACTATACATTTCTTGGCATTAAGCTTGAGCCCATGGCTCTGGCACCAGGCATCTGTTTCTGTAAGGCCCTTTTGTAGAATATCCACATCAGGACATACATTTAAGTTTTAGACTTAATATTCTTCAGAAAATGCTGGCAAATACACATCTTGTTATTCTAGTGACTTTCTAAGTTTATAACAGGAAGTCAGGACTCATTATCAGAATAGACAGCAGGCAGAAACAAATCTGTTATTTTGCCACTATCATTTGCTGGTCAGTATTGGCCAATTTTACTGCCTAACCTGTAACCAGACTTTAACATTTGTTGCCTTGCTCAAATGCCTGGTCATACAATATTTTTCAGAATTATCTTGGTGAAAGGGCAAAGAAAGACTATTAGATGAATATCTTGAGGGATAGAAAGTGTAAATGTCTTACGAGCAGAAGTTGTGAGAGAGTGTTTGAAACAGGGTGTGTGGTATTACTTCTGATGATAGTTAAGCTCAACGGAAATGTTAGTAGCTCAGCAAACATTGTTCACAAATTCAGGGTGTATATTATTTGGTTTAGGATTGCATTTTGTATTCAGGTATTTATTCATTTTCTTCAATGCCTTATGGGAGCGTTCCCTGAAGTAGATCACAGGAATAAACTGGAAAAGCTTGGGAGAATTTGCTGTTTTTTTTGCCATGGATAGAGGATCAGTTCTTGATAGAGGATGCCATACATTTATTAAAATGGAAGGGAATAGTTGTGTTAGTGTTTTAGACCTGAATAAGATAGTTTGCTGTGGAAGGCATGTGTTGAGAAGTTGTGTTGGTAGATTTATTACTATTAAAACATGCTATTTCGCTAATAAAGATCCAGAATTTCTTGGGCTATGTTGTGGTGTTTTGAAGTTTTTATTGGTAGTTTGTATGTATGCCTTAGAGATAGAAATTAGTGGTAGGTTTTATTATTTTTGGAGGTTTTCCATTATTTTGTCCTATCTCTTATTTATTTATTTACTTATTTATTTTTTAAGGCTGTGGTGAGTCAGAAGCAGCTTTTCCCTTATAGATGTCTCTTGCTCTCTTTGCTGATAGAGAGCATTTAACATAGGAAAGACAATAACAGAAGTTTTCTGAATGTCTTCTTAAGTTCTAATAAAGAGAATTTTTGTTAAGTGACTCTATGGAGCTTCCCACAGCCTATAGAATGTTAATCTCCCTTATCATATTCTAAACATTGTGGCATGTACGCCAAGGATTCTTTTATAGAAGGTATTGTTCACCAAGGATTCTTTTGTAGAGGATAAAACTTCTTAATTTCTGAAAAGTTGAGAAAGCACCAGTCTGTGACTTACATTTTTTTCAGTTTATACAGCAATAAGTTGGTATTTCTCATTTCCACCCAAAAGATAGGCAAATGGAGCCATGACCTAGACATATCTGTCCCCCAAAGATTTCAAATGTGAAAATTAAAAACTGGGAAAAAACTGGGAACTGTCCACACTGCTTTGTTCTTGTGCCACAGAGGTGTGGATGGTTACATTAGATCTGAAAGACATTTACCTGATTTACCAAAATGTTCACTGTGAAGGATCATTTTTTTTCTACTTGTCCTAGCAACAGCTCCTTGAGTTTTCTCCAAGTGCTAAACATCTGCTGTGGTGGCACTTATTTGACAGATTCCATACCTGCCACTACCTGAGCAACTACTTTGTTCAGGCAGAGTTCAGATAACTGTTTTACTTCTTAGCCAATGTGATTCGCTTTCTAGATTCAACCAAGGTTACACTGAATAAGAACAGATTAGAATCTGTTCCAATTAAGTGAAAATGTTTAGGGTAACTATTCTGGGCATACTTCATGAGAAAAAAAATCTTCTGAACCTAAGAAGGAATCTCTGACTGACTTAATGTTTCTATTTAAGTGGGCTGAGTTCTATCCTACACTGTTAGCCAGGATATTTCTGACTCTTTGTGTCACATGATGGTACAGAATGACAGACTGGCTCATAAGGAAGATTCATTAATATGTACTGAGCCTTTAGAAATAATTTGTAGGATCATTTGATCAGAAGCAATTACAAAGTTGATGAGCTGGTAGATCACTTCTGCTCTTTCAAACGTCATCAGTCCTTTACTTTGTTTTCTTTTTTCTTAACCTGTTTCAAGTTCTAAAGATAGGTACGTGCAATCAGTGTTGGAGTAATCACTTAGAAGCTTCACTGATTTAGGGACATTGTTTCCCTTCTCAGATGAAATTCACTTCAATTTTTTTTACTTCGAAGATGCTTGGAGCCACCATATCCATCAGTAGAATGATGGATATCTTTGTCCTGTGGTTTTGCAAATGATAATATGATATTTAAATAAATAAGGTCAAATAAGATGATACAAGCTATGAAACTTTGGGAGTAAGCCTGTGTCGAAATGTTTGTCTGGTAGTCTGTATTCATTTACCAGGTGAAACAAATGTTGAGGTAGACTGGCCAAGTTTCACTGTTCATAAGGCTCTCATGTGGATGCTTGGATTTGACATATACAACATCTTAGTAAGGAAGTGGCATTGCTGGAGGTTTACATTGTTGCTTCTTACATAAATGTTCAGCTACTAAGCTCTTGGACAAGACAAGACAAAACAATATTCTGTGATGAAAGTAGGATAATACAATGAATGCTTAATATTCAAAAATGAGCATGCTGATTGGACAACACAGTGTGCCCATTGTAAATCGACGAGAACCCAGCAGAAAAAATTCCGGTCACTGATGTCTTCCACAGGGCCGTACTTCCTGTTAAGAAATGCAGAGATAAAAAAAAAAAACATACATATATCGCAGTGTCCTGAAAAAATGGAAATTGTCAAAGCAAAAGCAAAAAAAAGACGCTATGAAATAATATCACAAGAACTTGAAATTCTGGTAGAACAAAAAGAAGGAAATACAAGAAAGCAAACAAGGTTGGCTTTTGACATATTTCAAAACTGGCAAAAAGAGGAAAACTACAATATAGACTTACAAACCATTCCCCAGAAAATTTAAAGTACTAATAGCATTTTATGCCACTGTAAGGAACACAAATGGACAAGAATACGTTATAAGAATCTTTGTTACAATACAACAATACAAGCAGGACTAAACAATTACAAAAATAATCCACCATTAGACACAAACATCAATATAACAACAGACACATGCCTAACAAATGCTAACAATGTCTTCCAAATAGTAATTAAAAATACAGAAGTGGAAAAGACACAACAGAAGCCACTAATAATTAAAGAAATAACACTTTTAGGAAACAGTAAAACTCTCTTCCCCAGTAAGGCACATCAAAAAAGTTTTGTTTTGATATCCCATTACATTTTGGAAGGTTATTAAATGAAGGTGTAATGCACTTCATCAAGGGCAGTTTTATCTTAAAAAGACATGAATATGACACAGAGTATATAACAAAAAACTTCAAAAAACGCAAACACAAAAAAAAAATAAATAAAAAACATACAGAACCAGACAATCACTTAGAGCATTCATGTTTGCCAACCCTACTGACCCTTTATGCCCTGCGAAAAGCTTTAAAAAATGTCTTCAAAAAGTATCACCTATTGCAATAGTACTGTTTCTATTTATTTATTTTATTTTTATTTATTTTTACATTTGTTTACCGGGAAAGTCCGACTGGACACAGGTGCTTTTTCGGTGGAAGCCTGGGGAGAAAAGCTCCACATCAAACAATATAAACAACAGTAACACATTACAGGTAAAATTATGCATATGCATTGTTGTATAGGCTTATTAATACAGGGTATATAGCATGTTTTTTGAGCACAATTAATAGGAAGACCTATTTATTTATTTTACATTTGTCAACCTGGTAGAGTCTGGCTGGGTAAGTAGCCTGTTTTCAAGGGAGACCCGGGGAGATAAGCTCCATAACAATAATACAAAAAGATTACAAACATTTTTAAAAAGACTTACAAACAATATACCAAAAAGTTTGACAGTTGCCAACAATCGCAATTTACAAAAAGGTGAATGTAAAACAGAAAATATTACATTTTTGAAGCCTTATTACAGACAGTAATATGTAACTCATTAGATATATAACTAAAAACCATTGTGGAATTTTCATTTGGTAGAAGTAAGGCAAGAAGATAGCAGAATAGAAAACATTTGATCGGAGACATGATAAACTAGCCAGGAGTATTACAGGAGCATAGCCATTATTGAGTAAGGTATTCCTTTAGGAGCTTTTTGAAGCTATGATGATCTATGTATTTTAAGATATTCTGGTGTAACAGGTTTCACTGTTTGGCTACTTTGAAGGAGAAGAGAGAGCCACCAAAGTAATTATGGGACTTTGCAACCTTGACTATAAGTTTATCAGATGATCTAAGGGTCCTGGGGTTGGTATTTTGTTGCACTAGGTTGGAGAGTGCAGGGCAGTTTTCAGGTTTGTGGACAATACAGTGGGCAGTGGTGAGCTGATTGAGCAATAACAGATTGGGAAATTCAAGCCAGTGTAATTTACCTAGTGAGGTATATACATATAAACATAGATGACTGAGATGTTATTACCAGATGAAAAGCTTCAATTATTACCAGATGAAAGTTTCAATGAACAATACCATAGGTTCATAGGTTCATAGGTAAGTACTAGGCTATCTGCCCCTGGGCATTTATAAGCCTAGCCACAGAGTGATGGCTTTCGCCTCCCCATTAGATTAGTAACCTGGGCCTCTGTCAACAGGGCTCCTGAAGTGATCCCAGGGTAGAACTTATGATTACCCATCCACTCATCAAGATTTCTTTTGAAGAGGGTCAGAGAGGAGCTCTGTCGAATATGGATTGGGATTCTATTCCAGAGTGAGGGGAGTCACTGGGACAGGAATCTATCCCTCCAGCATGTCCTGTTTATTGTTGTACATAGGTTCAAGTCGCTAGAACGAGTGGTTCTGAGGGATCTCGTTTTTTTTGAGGTGAAGCATGTCCATTAGTTCAGGGTTTGACATGGCCCTATAGGTCATGCATAGGTCACCTCTGAGCAGACGGTAAGCGACTGAGAAGAGCTGGAACTTTTTTAGTCGTGCTTCATGGGGTAATTGTTTAAGGCCCTTAATCCTCTTAGTGAGGTACTTCTGTGGTCTTTCTAGTTGTTGCAGGTGTCTAGTGAGGCACATCCCAAATGGGGCATTGTACTCTATTATGGGCCTAATGAGTGAGGAGTAAAGGGGCACAATCACCTCCTTGGATCTGGATGAGAAACCCTTTGTGATCAGGTGTGCCAAGTAGAAGGATTTCCTGACTGTTTTGGCTATGTGGTTATCAAAGGAGAGCATGCTATTTACTTGGGTACCCAGGTCCCTAATTACTTCTTCTGTACTTAGTGGATTCCCATCTATATGGTAGTTTGTAGGTACTTTGATTTTCCCAAATGGGATGACTATGCAGACTTTAGTTTGATCCACAATTAAACATGTAATAGTAATCATAAGATATAATATACACTTATATAACAGGGTAAGTGAAATGGCAATGCTTTTGCGAGGTAAGAGTGAGATTTACAGTTTATTGGATGACAGAGTGGAGTTATGGAGATATTGAGGTTAGGGGATAGTGCTAGGGAGGTAGAGTAAGAGATCATCCTGGATTGCTGCAGGAGCATAGCCATGTAGAAGCAATGTGAGTTTTTTAGTAGATTGGTATTGGAAGTTAATGCATTAGGCAGCTTGTTCCAGGTTTTAGCTATGATGTTAGAGAAAATGGAGTCCCCCGCAGTGTTATTGGATTTAGATATGGCTAGTAGGATTTTTTATTAGAGTGGACAGTCCTGTGTTTACATAGGGATGCATTAGGTTAACAAGGGCAGAGGGTTTTTGTGGTTGGTAGAGCATCTTACGGGCCATGGTTAGTTGGTTGTAGAGTAAGAGTTGTGGGAGTTCTAGATATTCGAGTTAAGTGCGGTGCAGTGATGTGTCATGTAAAGGGAGTCTGTGGCGAATTTAGCAAGTTTGCTATAGCGGGTCTGTTTTCAGAGGTTAGTGAGAATAGAAGAGGCGTAAAGGAGAGTTGAGATGAGGTGTGTTTGAGCTATTGTTGTTTTTGTTGAATTTGTAAGATACTGTTTATTTCTATATCACATTCCTAGTTTGTTGTGAACTTTCTTTATAGTTTGTGAGATATGGATGTCGAATCTTAGTTTAGAATCTATCATGACCCCCCCCCCCTGGAGTTTAGTGTGAGATACAGATGAGATGATAGTGTGGTTTTTGGATGTGATATTAAAAAGGGGGAGTGATGTTGGTGTCCTGGTAGGGTGGAAAACCATAAGTTTAGTTTTATTAGGGTTCAGCATTAGTTGTGCATTACTTAACCAGGATTCTACTGCAGTAAACGATTCTTGTGTAAGTGATTGTAAATCTGCTATAGTGGGAGCTGAGCAGATCAAAGCAGAATCATCTGCATACTGAATCACAGTGGTTTGTGGTGCAGATGCTGGAGCATATTAGTAAAGACAGTGACAAGTAAGGGACCTAGTATGGAACCTTGGGGTACACCAAGGTAAGTGGCAGTAGAGGAGAGAGGTTTTGTTGCCATTGTACTGCTTGGTGACATCCAGTAAGCTAGTCACAGAGCCAGGAAAGGGTTGATGGGCTTATATTTAGTACAGACAGTGATTCAATTAATTTGGTATGGGAGACCATGTCAAAGGCCTTTGATAGATCAAGAAAGACAGCTGATACAATATAACTGTTGTTTCTGTGTTGGTTGTGTTGGTGAAAGATAGTAGAGGGGTGGTGGCGCTGTGGTGGGGGTGGGAGCCATGTTAGGTTTTAGAAAGAAGATTATGCTTCAGCAGATAATCTGTTAATTGCACATGTATGCATTTCACTAGTATTTTTGATAGTGGGGACAAGATAGCTATTGGTTGATAGTTGGATATGTCAGTATAAGTGCCTTCTTTGTGAAGTGGAATAATGTATGATGTCTTCCAAATTGTAGGCACTTGGTGTTCAGAAATGGATCTGTTGATAAGGATAGATACAGGGTAAACAATACTGCTGGCAGCGATTTTGAGAATGTCGGAGTGAAGGTTATCTGTGGCTAGTGTGGTGGGTTTTAGTTTTTTTTTGTTTTATTATTAGGTCAGTTGGGAATGGTTGAAGAGAAAATGTGTTCCATCAGTCTCCCTGCTGACTTCCTGCAAATTGCACGAGTAGCATTTGCATACCCTGTACCTATACTTATAAACAGGTCATAATCTGAAGTTTATGTCTCCACCATCTGGAAAATCTCGCACATCTTACCCTTACACAAAGGAGGTAACTCCACTGAACTAACAAACTGTCGCCCAATTGCAATTCTATCCCCTGTCTCATAAATTCTGGAAAGGGTCATACACACCCAACCTTTGGACTATCTCCTTACACACAAGCTCCTATATAGGTTCATAGATAGGTTCATAGATTAGTACTAGGCTAACTGCCCTTGCGAGCCATTTTAAGCCTAGCCAATTATCCCCTGTGAGATTCAAACCCTGTACCTTGTGTTTGTAAGGCAAACACCTTAACCATTAGGCCACCCTCCCAACAATACCCAACATGTTTTTTGCTCCTTTCACAGCATCATCACAGCCCTACTGTCCTTTACTAACACAGTTAACCAGCATAGAAGCAAAGGTCAATTTGTATCAGCCATATTCCTGGACCTGTCGAAGGCCTTTGACATGGTTAACACTCCAAACTCATCTATGTCCTCTCCTCCCTTAGCCTTAGTCATCCCACTATCACCTGGTTCCAAAGTTACCTAGCAGAATGTCAACAGTTTGTCTGCTGACAACAAGATCTTTCACTCCTTTGCCCTATCACTTTAGGGGTTCCCCAAGGCTCCATCCTTGGTCATGTTCTTTTTTCTCTCTTTACCAACCAGCTCCACTTGGCTACACCACAGGCCTCAGTGGTTCGGTACGCTGATGACACTATCCTGATTTGCTCAACTTCCTCCCTGAAAGACCTCCATACCATTACTCAAGAGTCTTTCTTATCTGCTGAATCCTGGTTCACTAGCTCCCAAATTATCTTAAATCCCAACAAAACAAAACTTCTTCTCTTCTACCTAACCAGATACACCTCCCCATCCACAACCTTTAGTATCCTCTCAAAAAATAAAACTACTATCACCCCAACAAACCATACCAAATTACTAGGAGTGAAAATTGACAGTAACCTGAAATTTGATATTCACATTGCCCAATCCATTAAAAAATGTCTCCTATATAGAAACAACATATTTTTGACAAATAACACAAAAGCCACTATTGCTAGAACACACAATTCCTCTCAATTCTCTATGTGCCTCCCCAATCAACCTCCGCAAGACAGATCTAGCCAAACTCAAAGCCTGTTACAATAAAATCTCCAAGTTTTCCCCTAATGCCTCATATAAGTCACACCGATGCTCATCACTTAAGCAGCTCAAGTGGCTTGAACTTCCTCAACTTTTCTCATTAATCAACTTATCTTTGTGCACAAAATACTCTATCAGTCAGAAAAAAACCTGTGCTCAAAGGTATCATTCAGCCATATTCCTCAAAGACCCCTTTGCTCCAGCAATAAACTACTTCTACACACCGCCAAATCTAACAATTCAGCAGGTGAATCACTTTTTTCTAACTACATCTCTAGACACTGGACTAATCTACCTACCTCACTAGTAACTAACTCCTCAACACTTTACTTTAAAAAACTTCTAAAACGCACCTTACTAACACCTGGCTCTGCACCTGCAACTCCCCTGGATAACCTATTCCTCCTTTTCACTCTGTTATCATTACTCTTACCCTACTAGTATGATCTACCACTAATGGTAGTTTCACTTTAACTGTACATAAACATTTGGAAATATCCACTAAATGTAAACAACCATTTTTATGTAAATTACTGTTGCTGTACTTATTGTCTCTGAAACCACTTTCTTATATTTATTTGCTTCTCACTTGGCTGTATTTGTTTCTCTGTTGTATGTATTTGTTACTCTTGGAGCTTTTCTCTCAGGGCCTCCACTGAAAAAGGCCCTGTGTCCAGTCAGACTTTCTTGGCAAACAAATGTGAAATAAATAAATAATCATTAGGAGATGTTTGTTTGTTGTTACTGTTTTGAGATATAGGTTCGGTATTTGTGGAGGTGGGGAAGTGACTGATAGAGAAGGCTGAAATGGCTTTGCTAAAATATTTGTTAAATTGGGTGGATATGTTGTCAGGATTGTCGGTTGTTGGGAAAGGAGTGCTAGCTTTACCAGGTTGGAGTATTTTAGTAATGACTGACCAGAATTTCTGAGGGTTGCTTTTGTGTTTTCTTTTTGCCTCCTGGTAATACTGTATTTTGTAATGTTTTATCTGTCTTTTTCCCTTATTTCTAATTTCATGATAGGTTTGTTTTGTGGATTGTGTTCCTGTTGCCTGTGGTAGATTCCAGGCTTTATCCCTTTGTTTTAGTAATGATCTAGTTTCTTTCCTAAGCCATAGGGCAAAGTTTGATTTGATTCTTAGGGATCTAGGGGGTAAATGTTTGTTTAAGATATCTAGAAAGGTAGATGTAAAATATTGGACAGCATCCTCTAGGGGAGTTGTCTCAGTGGTTCCCAGTTACATTGGTTTAGAGTGGCTAAAAAGGTATTGGAGTTATAGTTCTTTTTGTTTCTAATTAGTTGGTAAGTAATGGGTTTAGGTAGATAGGTTTGTTGCCTAAGGAGGAATGTAAGGAGATGGTCACTAAGGCTATCTGGGAGACAGCCAGATTGTGTGGATAATACAGGCCTGTTGGTTAATATCCAATCCTGAATGGACTGTTTATTGGATGACTTCTCTATCCTTGTATATATTTTGAGAATTCATAGACATTTATGTGGTTGGTTGGGTTCTGAGTGTTACAGGTAAGCCAGTCTATGTTTACATCTCCCATGATTACCGTTTCTTGTGAAAATTTTCTGTAGACCATTGCAGTAGGCTTTCTAGAGTGGGGATATTATTGCCTGGTGGGATGTAAATTCCTATTATGTTTATTATTTTTTTAGAGTTAAATTTATGATTAGAAAAGATTACCTTGGTATTCTCAAGAGTGGAGGGATTAAGGCTTGATAATTCTAGGTTCAGGTGATTTTTGAACAGTATTGCTACACGACCTCCCCTCTTACCTTTTTTGTCTACCCGAAAGACATCCAAAGAAACATCCACAACACATACTTGATAAAATGCCAGCTTGGTACACAACACAACCCATAAGAATCAACTACCTATCAAGAATGCTGCAGCCAGCAAATGCAAAGAAGCAAATTTAGGCAAACAGTACACAAACCACTCCTTATGAGCCACTGCAGTATCTCTTCTCTCACAAGCAGGAATGGAAGCAAGAGAGATAATGACCATAACAGGACACAAAACTGAAGCATCACTGCACTCTTACTACCAGCCAGAAGTAAACGACTTCAAAACATGAGAAAGATATATCAGGTGCACTCACAAAAAAAGTCATTCAAATGTAAAAAAATAAACGTACTGCAAATGATATAACAGAAAACACACTTCCTTGAAAAAAAATGAAGCTGCGCAACACAGAGGAAAAACAAATGATAAAGACAAATAACCGACAGAAGAAGCAGTCATTGAAAAAATAAACTATGAAACAGTAAACATTTACAGAACCGCAACAAAACAAGTAAGTAAAAATCTTTATTTCTGTAGGTCAAAACCTACTGGTAACATAAACATACATCTACATTAACATAAACCCAATTTTTCATTGCAGGTATGACACTAAAAAGAAAATAAGCCAAGAAGTAAAGATGGATAATGAAACAAACAGTAGCCCAATAAAACAATAAAATATAATGTGGCAAACCATATTAATAAATAAAAAAAAAGTTAATTCCTAACTTCTCCTCTATACATATTTATTAAATGTTACTAAATAAAATAGAATATACAACAATTAAATAAAAGCATAATTTGAATGAAATCAGTGGAACTATTTTTTTCTCAAAAAAAAAAGTGGGTGAACACATCCTGAAAGACACAAGAAAAGAAAAACTATGACAAATATTAAGAATAAGAAAGAAAGAAATACAATTGTAAAAGAACAATAACGCATAGATGAGTGTGGGTAATCATAGGATTATGGGAAGTTACTAGGTTATTGGTCCTGAGGCCCTTCCAAGCCTGGCCAAGAATTTAGCCCATGTTCCAAGTCAGCACCCTATGCCACTGTCCAAAAGTGACACAGGTTGAATCCCAGCGGTGTATTTTCTGTTCTGTATCCAGTTATCCAGATTGTGCTTAAAAAGAGTTAATTAGGTTCTCTGCTTGATGTGGACAGGGAGTCTGTTCCACAAAAAGGGGAATCTCTGGGACACAAATCTGTTCTGCTAACAAGTCCTATTGATGTCACAGACCAGGTTGATGTCGTGCGTGCAGGTTACTTGAGTGAAGCTTGACTTGTGGATATGCAGCAGTCCCATCAAAGAGGGATCTGAGATTGCTTTGTATGCCAGACAGGGTCACCTGTGAGGATTCTGTAGGAGACTGAGTATAGGGACAGAGCCTGTAGCCTATCTGTGTAGGGTAGATGTTTGAAGCACTGGATTTTCCTGGTGAGGAACCTCTGTGTTCTCTCCAGCTGCTACATGTGCTTTGTGAAGTACATGCTGAAAGAGGCATTGTACTTAATAATGGGTCTTATAAGGGAAAACTACAGGGATGCTATGACCACCTTGTCCCTGGATGAGATGCCCTTACTAATCAGATGGGCCATGTAGAAAGCGTTCTGTACAATGGAGGCAATATGGTGGTCAAAAGTCAGTTTGCTATCAACCTGGGTGCTCTAGTCCCTCATGACTGATTGTGTGCTTAAGACCTTATTAATAATGTGATCATTTATGGGGATGTTACTCTCTCCAAAGGGGGTGATGATGCATTTTTTGGCATTTGGTTTGAGACCATGTTTCTGGCACCAGTCATTTGTTTGGATGAGATCCTCTTGGAGGATGTCCACATCACTAGGGGAATTGATGACAGCACCCAACTTGCAGTCATCTGCAAATTAATTTTGTCAGCCATATTCCACTGGTTTTGGCCTGCACCTCAGAAAAGTATATCTCAAACAACAGAGGCCCCAAGACCGATCCCTGGGGTACACCACTCATTACAAGTCTACTGCTTGAGGTGGCTTCTCCTATTTTGACTAGGTGGGGTCTATCAGTGATTCATTTTACTACCCATCTGGTAACATATGGATTGATGCCTAGTTGAGGGAGTTTATCTGTGATACCTGAGTGGGGAATAGTATCAAAGGCTTTGGCCAGGTCAAGGTAGGCAGTGTGCACCGTCTTGCCTTCATCCATGACTTTGGTGACTGTCTCATAGAAGTCGACAAAATTTAACAGGCACGACCACCCCTTGATGAAACCAAACTGTGTGGGATCGAGTGTCTGGAGGTTGCCAATGTCCTTGTTAATGAGGTCCATGATAATCCACTCCATGGCCTTGCAGATCAGGCTAGTTAGGCTGATGGGTCTATAATGTCGTGGATCAGTGGATGCTCCACCTTTGTGCAAAGGGATGACAGAGGCTGTCCTCCACTCGGATGGGATGAAGCTGGTACTCAGGCTTTGGATGAATAGGGTGCCTAGTGGTGCTGCAAGTTCCTGACTGAGTTCATGTAGGATGCAGCCTCAGATGTTATAGGGTCCCATGGAGGCTTATTTTTTGCCTTTGAGAGGGCAATGATGGCTTGCTCCCTAGAGAGAAGGGGATTGGCCAGGTACATTGGATGTCTTGATTTACTGATTTGGAGGGACAGAGGAGTGTAGTTTTCATTGCACTTGTCTGCTAGCAGGTTGGCTATATCTACAGCATTTGGGTGCTTCCTTTGAGATTGTGAAAATATAGGAAGAAGGCCTTATGATTGTCTTTATTACATGTGGCCAGTTTGGACTAGATGCTTGCTTTAGAGGATTTCAATAATGCTCTTATTTGCTTGTTCAGGCTAAGGAAAGATTGTCAGCTGTTCCTTTTTGGTCCTGGACAGCAATTATTTTTCCTTTTATTATAGAGTTTATTTATTGCAGATGTCCACCAGATCATGTCATCCTAGTCTGCCATGTACTGGATCCCCTTGGAATGACAAAAGAAACTAAGCCAATTGTTTAAGTCAATCATTTTCTGTTTGTATTGAAGCATCATTCTGGGTGATGGTAGAATGCTGCTTAAGGCTAGGAACATACCTGCCTGGGACACATATTCAGTGAGCTTAATCATGTCTCTCTTCATATAGTCCAGGGAGGTACATCTTAAGTCATTCATGCCAATATGGACTATGACAGAGTCATAACAGTACCTGTTGAGACTTGAGTGCATGGGTGATATGGCGGATTCTGGCACCTGGCAAACAGCTAACCACAACTTTCTCCTTATCCACCCTGATGAGGGGCACATCTGTGTGTCTCACAATAGAGTATCCTATGACTAATATGTTGGGTTTATGTTTAGGTCTTAGTGGCTGTCAGACACAGGTGTGTGGACTATGTGTGGTGTGGTGGGCAGTGGAGTTCAAGTGCGTTTTTGCCTCGGAGGTCTCTTTTGTTTGGGTCTGTTTTTGTTTAGGATCTTTGCATATGTGGAGGTATACTGTGTAGGTGTGGGTGGTGTTTCAGGTGTGGTGTTTGTGTTGACAACCTTCTCAGTGCTAGATATACTGGCTTCTGGGGGATAGAGCCTTAACTCTAGGTTCCTGATGTAATTGCATCTCTCACAAATTGTGTTCCTAGGTGGTAGTAGTAGAGGGTTGTTTGTGTACATAAGTCAGTTGCTACACTGTCTCAGGATGCCCATATCAACCAAACTAGCAGGAGAAAATGCAGGAAATTGTCCATCCATATCTGTCAGTAACTCATTGTCCATCCATATCTGTCAGTAACTCAGAAAGAGAGAACAGAGAGAGCTTAGAGGGTAAAGGGTGGAAGGTCTAAGAGTAGTACTACTAGATGGTTACATAAGTGCTACTAAGGAAAAATTTGTAGCTGGAATACATCAAAAAGGGTTAAAAACCATGTAGCTGCAGCTCTGGATGCAGCAAACCTGTATCTAGACTGTGTTACTCAATGTAAGGTTAAGAACACAGTAAAAAACTCATAAAGAAGCACAGATTACCCACTTACAGGCAAAAGAACAGAGTTCACAGTATGAAAAAAAATACAGCTAAACAGTAACGAAATGCATTAAAATGCATTTAAACAGTAATGAACTGCAGTAGCTAGCAATGAAATATAGTTAATTGGTAAATTGCTTTAAAATAGTGCAAATGTGATAAATTAGCTCGCAATCACAACAATAACAAAACAGCTCAAATAAAGTAGCAATTCAGTAGGATACTGCCATCAATTTAATAAGGATACTGACAAGCAGTAATAAATGCAGTAAACTAAATGCAGTTGAACTCCTAAGCACAAGCAGCAAAATGAAGTAGAAAGAGGCACAATTTTTTTTAGTAGAAAGTGAGGAGACAGAAGATAATTCAAGGTTGAGAAACTAAAGGGATGGGCCTTCAGAACTTGTTTGGCTATACACAGTAGAATGATCTGATGTAATGGGACTGGGGAGTGTCCGGTATCAAATTTATACTAGAGGCGAGCAACTAAAAGCCACCAAGCTTTAATACCACAACAGCAGCTGGCCAGGTGGGTGGGATACACAAGATCAGAACAGAGGTAAGAGGACTGAATTCATTAAGTCTAAAAACAGTTGCACAGTTTAAACAGATATGCAGCAAATGTTTAAGTAAATCAGAAGTGCAGAAAACAGTTGAAAATAAGCACTTATCTCTTCCAGTCTCACAGCAGAGTAATGGCAAAAGGCCTAACTCACTACAGCTTTGAGCAGACAAGTACAAACTGGTTTAAACACTTGCTATTTAAACCAGAGAAACAGGAACCAGCCAAATTATCCGATCAAAAAAAAAAAAAAAAAAAAAAACAGCCTTGCAGTAATGACTCTAGCTAGATCAGACCAGATTGAAATCCGTCCCATGAAGAAACAGCTAGGCCTTTCTATACAAAATATTTCACTACAAGCTCCAAAGTTCAAAAACAGTAATAGATATTCACCTCTATGCTAGTGTTTTTCAAGTACAGCAACAAGTAAAAAGAATAGATCAGTCAAACAAAAAGGAGACAAGTATGAGAACAGAGGTAAGGCTTGAATTCACTAAGTCTAAAACACAGATGCACAATTTAAACAGATACGCAGCAGATGTTTTAGTAAATCAGAAATTCAGAAAACAGTTGAAAATAAGCACTTATCTTTTCCAGTCTCACAGCAGAGATTCACCCATAGTTGATTTACCCATGGTTGTGTTTGTGCAGCCACTCGGGCTTCACTCTCATAACCAAACCGCACTAACTGATGGTAAATCAGTCATTACTCACACTCAGCCATGGATTATTGCTAAAGGATAACCAGTTCTATAAATGAAATAGTCAGGTTGCCATGATGTGTTTTAAGATCAAGAAAGGGAAAAGGACACTAAATTCTCATGTCTCTAACTAGTACAGAATTGTTTCACCCTAGCACCATAGACTATAGATCAGTTTCTTTACCTTTGAGTTAGAAAAGATTCAGAAGGAAATGCATTGCATTCTGTTCTACACTTTTCTAAACGTTCAGCACTGAACTTAAGGTGCTAATTCTTAAAATACATCTTGAGGTAGTGAGAATGCAAAACAAAATCAGGATCCCTACTTCATAGAAAGAGTTTTGTCACAAGTATATTGAGAACAATTTTAAATCATTACAGACAGTCTTTCCCAGTGTTTTGAATTATCCACCTTGGTTGAATAGTATAGGTTAATATTCTCTTTTGAGGAACTTTGTTATGCATTATTAGCTTGTTTGCTATCCAAGCCTTTTCAACTTTCTGTTGAATATTTGAAATGTTTTTTATCTACAGCTAGTCATTTTATTAATACTTGACTATAAAGCACATGCACTAAAATGATTTACATTTTTAAAAAAATAAAAATCCGTTTTCACAAAAATAAATCTGGAAAACATGCATGTGACTGTAACTTAACTTTTTATTACATCTACATATGTAAAAAGTAAAATAATTTCTATATATAGAATGTTCATTAAAAGGTATTAGAAGAAATACAAACTACGTTGAAAGACTGCTTTTACATAAAATTCCATATTTCATAAAAATGTCATGTTGTTTTCTAATATTTAAGTCAAATTTGGGAATTTCTGGTATTTCACCCTGAAAATTGCAAATCGGTGCTTTATTGTACACAAACTTCAGACAAAGCCCTAACAGCTTTAGCAGGTAAAACAGATGTAAATATTTATTTCCTTTTCTTGACTGGGTTGTCCTCATATATTAGGCATATTTTTAATCGAAACACAGACAGAAAATCACATCCAGTGATTAAATATAATATTTGTTTAAGCATTAGAAAACAGGGTAATTAAAACCATAAACATGAACCAAACATAATAAAAATTGGGTGATCTCAGAGTTGGAATATATAATTAGCAGAGAATGTGGGGGAGAGCAGGGAGGCTTGATTCCTCTAAAAAAAATACTTTTAGTTTTTCCTGTTTTTGATAATTTTAGATTCATGATGAAATATATGGTTCCCCTCCATTTATTGAAAATCTGTATGATCAACAAACACAGGAGGTATGGATAGCCAAGCAGTGTTAATGTCAGTGTGATTTGTCGAGGCAGGTGAAAGGGTTGGAGGGGGTGAAAGTATTTGCAAGTCAGGGTTAGGGTTGGGAATAGGTTAGGGATAGGTGTATGTTTGTGTGAGAGTGTGTGTATTTTAGAGCTAGGGTCCGGGTTAGGAAAGGGAATAGATGTACTGTTAGTCTGTGTTTGTGGATGTTTGTGTGTGCGAGTGTATCTAGTGTAATGGCCTCCAGTACCACCTTAGGAATGGGGTGCTAACCCTAACCAGAACCCAAAAGCTGCCCCTTACTTTACCTAAACCTCACCTTAATAAAAACTTTCCCATAACACTACTACTGTTCAGATGAATGTGATGTTTATGTTATGCAGAGGTTCGTGTTAATACCAGGAGAGGAAATAGTTTGCCTTTCTCTGAAATGTTTAGCTTTATATTTATTGTGTTTGATATTCTGTATGTTCAAACATTTTATGTCGCTGTTTTGAGTTTGACATTAAATATGTTCGATCATACAAAATAGAACCATAGATATATATGCTTCCACTGTGAGTGGACTAAAGCAAATGCACCCAGGATCAGAATTACTGAAATGCATTCGCCAAACAAAATGCTGAAAAACTATTTTTTTAAGAGTCTTTGCAGGGGACAAGCTCCCTGGAGCCCTCAATATGGGGGGAAGCCCCATACACCCTCAGATTTATATATACCAGCTCCACAGTCACATTAGCTGGAAAAAGTTCCTTCAAAAAGCAAATCACTTCCAGCACATTTCAACAACAGTGACTTCCTATGGAGGAACTTTGATCATTGGTGATCTGAACTTTGGGCCTTTGAAGCTTGAGTGCTCAGTCTTTGTCCATCAGAAGGGCAATATCTAATTTTATTTATATATGTGTATGTATATATAGATGCACACACATACAAATTTATGCATTTGTATAAATAAACATACACATATTTATTTATATCCACACAAAGTAATGGAAGTATCTGGAGTTATACATTATAATTAAAGTCTTGGAAAAGCATAAAGATGCAACTCTGCTCCACAGACAAGTTACTGTTAAAAGTTACTATAACCCACAACCATGCTGGTGACTCCCTCTACTCTTCTTAAATGTCCAAAATCTGGAACTCCCTGCCTACATCTATAACCCTTGAATCTTCCCTACCTAAATGTAAAAGGTCTATGAAAAGTCACCTAAACAACAAATGGCTTTGTCCCTGCTCCACACCAGACTAACTCCAGTCCCACTCCTATACTAATGAAACTCTTGCCTTCATAAATAATCTTTTGACTCAACTGCATAAACTTGTACACCACAACAAAATAATTAGAGTATATTTGTGTTAGTTTGCTTGTTGTTTATAAATCTACTGATAAATGTACCTATCTATAGCATGACACTGAATATGTGTTCTCCACTAGATATTCTTAGTGGACCTAGTTGAAATATGTTTTAAAGCATTGTATGTCTTGTAAATTGTCTCTTTGGAGCTTTTCTCCCAGGGCCTCCACTGAAAATGGACATGTATCCAAATGGACTATCCTGGTTAACAAATGTAAAATAAAATAAATAAATAAATACATAAATAAATAAATAAACAATTAATAAGCTCATTTGAATACGTATGTAAAATCTTGATAAATAAAAGCAAATCTAAAGGATAATCTATAGGAGAATGGAGAACCATCTTTGAAGTTTCTGAGGAAAAAGAGCTGTGGAGTAATATAAATTATTATTTGGTGCGTGTGATATATATTCATATATCTATATATATATATATATATATATATATATATATATATCTATATATATATATATATATGTGTATATATACATACACATATAGATCTATTTTACAAGCTCAAAGTTTCAAAATTTCAAACTGCAAATGGTCAAGACCATAAGATCAAAGTTTTGACATTTCAAAAAAATTCCTTTTCCATTCACTGATTGGAAAGGAATTTGTTTAGTGAGTGGGGGTGAGAAATAGGATTTATTATGTAGCTGCATTATTATTTACCTGAAGTCCTTTATGGCTACTCCTTTTATCTGACACTGCATTTGATTTTTGCCATCCACCTGTCCCATTACTATTGTATTTTTAAACTTAATGGCTTTTAAGCTGCCCCCCCCCTGCTATAAATTTGATTTTGGATACTCCTCCAGTATCATCTCATCTTGTCATTCTTCTAGTCACAGAGATTCCCCCCTTAGAGACCGTTAAACCTTAAGTTATCTTTTGTTTAATACCATTTCACTCGCTTAGTACACATTGCAAATTTCAAAGTATTAATCCTTTTTTCTATTGTACTTTTAAAATCTATTAAGTCTGGGACTAGACTACCAATCAGTGGTGAGTGTAAGAGCTGTTTCTCAAAAATCAGCCTGGATTAATGCTTCTGTTTTGTTCCTAGTGAGAGAAAGAGCAGAGTGACATTATTTCCTAACATTCCTAGAGACTACCAATCACTGGAAGGCCTGACAATTGCTTCCTAGGGGCCAGATTGGGATTAATGCTTCTGCTTTCCTCCTGGTGAAAGAAGTAGCAGAGGGACATTGGTTTCTGGTAGTCTTTGATAGGCAGTATGTATGTATGGGACTTCAATGAGTGTCTGGTTGCAGTTTTAAGAATCTCTTCAGGTCCTTTGTGTAGCTTGACATTATTTTTGCAGCCAGCTACTGTAGGTTCCATTAGAAGACAATCGCAAGTTTACTGAACCCATAAATATCAGGTTAATACTATTACTCAGGAAACAACTTGAATTTTGCTTTTATATTTCAATTTGCTTTATTTTAAAGTGCTCTTTTTTTGTTTCTGTTGAGAGAAAAGGCAACGTTTTGTGTTGTCTTGATTGTAGTTTATATATTTCCAGGAGTCAGACTAGTCAGTTGTAAGTCTGTCTTGTACCATTCCCTTGTAGATCACTTAATAAAGATCACTAACCACGAATATGCCCTTTCCTACTATTTCTACTGCCAGTATGATGGATATGGGTCATGTAGTAGGTAT
The DNA here is from genome assembly GCF_019279795.1 of Protopterus annectens. NCBI lineage: Eukaryota > Metazoa > Chordata > Ceratodontiformes > Protopteridae > Protopterus > Protopterus annectens. Next base: position 1,351,403,237 of record NC_056733.1, on the reverse strand, counting down.
AAGTCAATCCGTTATTCAACTGGCTTAGTTCACTGACAGATAATGGGTCTTCATTACCTCAGGTTGACATAAATGATGCATCAGCTCTTGATCCAATTGATGGAGAGTCTTCTATTCTTTTAACATCAGCCCCACTACCGGTGCTATAACAAAACAAGTAAAACACAAGAAAACAAGATGTAAAGCCATGGAAAGAATGATCATGGATATGATCAGTAGGGATATAGTAAACCTGTAGACACTTGACCCAACTCAGTTTGGTTTCATCAAGGGCAGATCAAGCCTACTCAACCTAGTGGACTTCTTTGAGAAGGTCACCAAAACAATGGATGAGGGCAGAATGGTTCACACTGCCTACCTTGACCTGGCAAAGGCATTTGACACAATACCCCACTCAGGCATGATTGACAAACTCAAGAGGTTAGGTACAAACTCATATGTCACCTGGTGGATAGCCAACTGGCTCACAGACAGGACCCAAGAAGTTAGAATGGGGCAGTTCACCTCTATAACGAGGCCAGTCACAAGTGGAGTCCCTCAGGGATCAGTCCTTGGACTGCTCCTTTTTAGCATTTACTTATTTGAAGTCAAGACCAATGTCACCCAGAGATGACTGACATTGGCCTTTACTTCTTTGAAGTCAAGGCCAATGTCAGTCATCTCTGGATGACCAAATTTGCAGATGATTACAAATTAGGAACTGTCATTGAATGCCACACTGACACAAATATTCTCCAGGAGGGGCTGACACAGAAACAACTGGTGTCAGAGCCATAGACTAGAACTAAATGCCAAGAAATGCATAATAGTATCTTTCAGGAAGTCATCCACCCCTGGTAACTATCATATTGACAACACACCCCTTAGAGCTGACCCACTAGTCAGGGACTTAGGGACACACATAGATAGTAATTTAACCTTTGACCATCACATGTCTACAGTAGTGAGGAAATCATTCTATGTTGCAAGTCTTATAAACAAAGGTATGGCATCGAAGTCCAAGGAATTCATTGTTCCACTGTATTCGGTACAATCCCCCCTTTGGTTTGTACCTAACCAAGCATATCCAACAAATGGAACGTCCACAGAGGTTCCTCACTAAAAGAATACAGGGCTTAACTAAAATGTCCTATGCAGACTGCCTCAAGGATCTATCCCTGTATTCTGTCTCCTACAGGCTTTTGAGGGGAGATCTATGCCTGACATTCAGGGTATTGTCAGACCCCACTCCGATGGACCTTCTGCATATCTGCAAAACAAACAGCACCAGAATTAACCATTATAAGGACTTGAACCTTCCCTGTGATATAAATAGGACCTGCTGGAGAGACAAGTATGTAATCCAGAGATTACCCCGTCTCTGGCACAGGCTCCCCATCTATGTGAAGCAGAGTTCCTCCCAAATGCAGTTTAAGTGCATCTTGGACATCTGGATGGGGAACAAGAAATTAATTCCTGGTTTGGCACCTATGTATGTAATGGACACAGACAATCTGTAAATGGTTAATTTCCCAGGCCCTAGCTTGTAAATGTTTCATCTCCCAAGCCCCTGATTGCACTTATCAAGGGTATCAGAACTTGTCAGACATTTGGGATGCATAGCTAAGCTTAAAAAGGCTCTTGTGGACTTTAGCCTAGTAAACACCTATGAACCTATATATATATATATATATATATATATATATATATATATATATATACACACACACACACACACACACACACACACACACACACACACACACACACACATATATATATATGTATGCATATATAAAATGTATAAAAGCATTGCTGAAAGTCAAAAGGAATGACAGGTGAATGATTAAAGAGGATGATTTGGATTTTGAAGGAATAGTTTGAATGTATAAGGATACCTTATTCCATGTTATTACATTCAAATGAGAGCAGACTGTAAAGCTAATAGTTCTCAGTCTTTGCACTCCCTCCATGCTTGTAAAATGGAGTCATGTCTGAGCCTCTACTTTTCTTCAGGAATCTTACGTTAGTTCAGTGACTTTATTAGAAAGACTTATTCAGTGTTTTTTAAATGCTCTATGCTCAGTTTGTTTTAGGAATTTTGTAGTTAATCCCATCAGGCTTACATCATCTGGTACATATTTACTTTTTGGAACCATTTTATTAGCGTTGCTAATGTAAAACAACTGAGGTCCACCCTATGATCCCAAATGTTTTAGCAAACAAATGATCTAGATTCCAGTTTTTGTTGTAAATATTACTCAGAATGATTCATTAAATAGCTTTGTTTTGACACAACTTCTCTCTACCTTTAGTGATTTGTTCTGTTAAGTTTTACATTGCCATCTTTTTGGCTTTCTTTATTATCCTTTCAGCTTTCTTTAGCCCCCTATGTAATCATAAAAATCATTTGTTTAATGAATTGCCTATGTTTTCCTTAGTTTATGTCTTTACTTGCTTTGCCTTTCATGCTTCCATGCACTTAAATTTGGAACATTTCTTTCTATGTGTCTGACTTATTTTATTTCATTAATACTGTGTGTTTGCCTTTGCTTTTGTTGATAACTCTTTTATGAACAATAGCTGGAGTACCTTCTGTGTAAAGTCTGCATGTCCTCCCCGTGGTCAAGTTGCATTCGAAAGACATGCGTGAATGGCCGTGCCTTTGTTGAAGGTTGGGCGTCAGGCTGGCACCTCGGCACCATAAAAATCAATTGCCAATCATTAGCGGACCAGAGTTCCGCTGTGGTGACCCCTAACCGGGAAAAGCAGAAAGAAGAAGAACAAGGGTTTCTTTCTCTCTAGGTTTCTTTTTCTCTTCATTGCAGCTTGAATATTTTGCATGAAAACAGTTTTTGGGTCTGGTATGGCATTTAAGTTTTAACATGCCCTTACCTGGTATATTTGTGCCTGTTTGATAGAACTGCCTTGAAGCACTGCCTCATTTTGTCAGACTTTACTTTTTTCAAGAAGTTTAGAACCCTCACTTTTCTTGACTCAGATCTAATTAAGTTAATTGTGAATACTACTGTTTGGCAATCGTTTATTCGTAAATGGCTGTCCAGTTTTAGATCTAAGATACTTTATCCCTTTTTAGGAAACCCAATTTTAATGGAATTATTTCTTAAGTAGATTGAGATAGTTGATGGCCTTCAGCTGTAGGGCTTCCGTGATGATGGTACCGTTAGATGTGGCTACAACTGATGAGCTACAGCTTACATCTGTTTTAATACTATTCCTACATGACCAGCATGTCCCCTTTTTTGCCATTTGAAGACTTGATTTTCCCATTTTGTTATGTTTTTTTCATTCATGAAGACAGGTTCTGTTCATAATCCATTTGCACATTATACTTGGCTTTCTTTTATTGTAAAAGGTTGTAATACATGAAGCTTCATTCATTCAATATATTTAGATAATGCAACATTTTTAAAAATGCAGTAATGGCTGTTATGTCTTGGTCCATAACAAATATAGTGGAGTATAAAGAGAACAGGGACTATGTAATATATGCAGAATTTTAAATAGATGGTCTTTAGGTTAACAAGTAGAATTTTTAATTTGATAACTATTGCATGTTTAGTCTAAAGCAAAAGGACTAGGTAGTATACTGGGCTACTGGCTACTTCATAAATTGTCTTACTAAGCCTTATTTAATTCAGTTTTATTTTCTTTTGTCTACAGTGTGGTGGGGGTAGTGTTCATGGTTTGATTAAACAAAAGTAGTACTGACTTATGGCAGTGCTTATGAAATTTGGAGATGGTTGCCATGTTTATTCTAATAAAATGTGATGCTAGTAGTTAATGGCAAACTGATTCATTTGGCCTCCTAAAGTAGATCTTAGGATAACCCAAACAAAAGATTTTAATATTCCTGCCTAATTGCTAAAAACATTATCAGTCTGGGTTATGGTAAGGTCATCACTAAATAGCTAAATATTCAGTGTTAAGCATTTAAGTTCAGTGCCCAGATACTGACGATAGTGTATGAAAGTATTTTACAGCTGCTGAAATATGAAATGTTTCAAACTGAGACCAAATGACATGCACAGAAAATCAAGCTGCAGAGATAGGAAAACTAAAACAGTGTGTGTGTGTGTGTGTGTGGGGGGGGGGGGGTCTGTGTTTGTAGTCAATAGAAAGGTATTTACTTGCTTACTTGACTCTACCAAATTTGCAGCAACTGTGTCCAAACAAAGACAAAAAATGAAGGTCAATGAACTTTCAGTTTTGTGACTATAGCAAATCACCTGACATACTCTCAAAAACACATAAAACTGAAAGGTCTCGTCTCTGTACCCCTTTTGTGGGGATCTGCTGCCACACATTTCACCAGAGTTAAATAACATTCACTGATGTGGCTGTCACTTGAGAAAAATAAATCATTCCCCCTATTAAGTAATCTCAGATGTAAAGGCTCATTTTAATATCCTGTCAATAAAACCGGGCTTTCTATAATGTTAGAGAATTACAGACTGAATGATTACATTGCTGGAAGACTAACATTTGATCTAATGTTTTCTTTTATTCTCTTCAAACACAGTAGATTTAGTGATGTGTCCTTTTATCCATTGTGTTAGTTTCTTTAACGTAATTTGATTTAATAACTTGTAAGTTGGATGACGAGAGGAGTTCAGAAGTCTAAGATTAAATTAAAAGTCATATTGTAATTGCTAGAGTCCATTAGCATGTGTGTTGCATTGTATAATTAAACAGCTGACTTCAGAAAATTAGTTCTTTAGCACAGAGGCATAAAGCTCCGATGAGACAGCCCAGGTGAGACGAGCAGCCTAAGTGCTGGCATATCCAGCCTGTGAAAAATGGGATTTTGTTGTTGATGCCAGTTTTCCATCCTGAAAGAGGTTTGGTATGTGTACCTCTACTGGTTTAGTACTTTTGTATTGGAGCCCGGGTATATAGGCAGCCTTAGAGATTGTGGTTTTGGGTGTGTGAGCTTGCCAAGGAGATTAGCACTATCTGTAACAGTGAAGACAAACAGGGGAAGCATGGACCATAACAGACACTAAAATAGAATTCTTGCCTGCTAGCTAAGAGAATGAATGGTTAAGGTGTTACTAAAAAACTCTATGCCAGTCATAGATATCAGCCTACCTCTGCCCAGTTTTTGTCCCCTACAGCCAAAGTATAAACTGAGGTTACTAAAAGGTGTTACCCCCTGCGGAGATAAACCCCTCACAGTATAAGGTTGGGTGGGCTGCTGATGTAAACCAGGGTAGAAGAACAAATGGGCCTGTAGAGTGTGAGCGGAGATTTCATGGCAGAAGGCTAATAAGGGACAAAACAATAGAAGACAAAAGTTGATCACACTGATGGTCTGTCTAGGTCTCACTACTTATACTGAACACAGTGCTGGATACCTTCTCTTGTAACAATGCAGTCTGGTTTATCTGCAAATCATTCTTCAGATGCTTGCCAAAAGATGTTACATTTCTTTGTGTTTTATATTGTAAATCCCTCTGTATACAAGTTATAGCTCTTTATTAGGACTATGAAATCATTTTATCTCATGTTATGTTAACTGTACAAACATTTGTATAACATAGGGATTGCATATCTGTTAAAGTACAAACTGTAAGTTAGAAACAACCCTCTGAGAAAATTATGATATTTTAAAGTATAGTTTCTAAAGCTGCTGTAAATTCTTGTGAAATAGTGAAGTTGCCAAGATACTCTGGCTTCTGGTGAAATGAAGAGGTTACCAAACTACTAATGTGAAGTACTACAAAACAACAAAAACAGCACAACGCACGCTAATGATGAAATACATTTGCAAAACTGAATCTGTGTATAATAAGGCAGCAACATAAGAAGCAGACTTTAGAGTTATGGTAATGCATATCTGTAATTAGGACCTTGTGATGATTTCTAAGAAAACTGTTGAGTGAAATTCCCATGCAGCAAATTAATGGTAGAAAAAAGATGTTCTGGGCACTGTACTGAGACAGGAGTCTCATTCACAAGTGCATCAGCTATGGAAAATGTGAACTCTTAAGGAGCCTGAAAACAAAGTAATATACTTACAGTTAAGAAGATAAGCTTTGTTCAAAAGCTCTTGAACTGTATTAAGAGCTTCCGGTATGGTGGCTAGAGTCAAGAGCTGAGAACATGAAACTACTGATCGTGCAGTTAGAGCCCCTGATGGGGGAGACAGAATGGCCCAGGGGAAGCCAGATGTAAGTGGTGCTTTGAATACACTAAAAGCTCCTTAATGCAATGCCACAAACTGTTTCTGTACTCTAAACATACAAGTACTAATTAAGTAATAACAAGGATTAACCAAAGCAGCTTTACGTACATTAACACTATTTCTGCCGCATTTATTTGAAGTAAAACACTCTTCAGTGCAGGGTGATAAAATCATCTAAGGGTAAAACAAAACAGTATGTTAGTACTTAGGATAACATATAGCACTGGTATGTATGATAGAGTGTGTGTGTGTGTGTGTGTGTGTGTGTGTGTGTGTGTGTGTGTGTGTGTGTGTGTGTGTGTGTGTGTGTGTGTGTGTGTGTGTGTGTGTGTGTCCACTGAGCAGGGGAGCATCAGATATGAAGTGGTCTCCCTTCTGTAATATGTAGGACTATATGTAAACTCTATATATAACTACTCAGAACTCACATCTTTTCAGGATGCTACCAACCCAGCTCTACTCATTCTCTTCGTATGGTTCCAGTTCTTTGCCTCTGCAGTAAACCAGGCTGCATTTCAGTGATTATTGGTTACTTCATTTGTGAGTTTGATAATTATCAAGAACTTTTTGGTGCAGAATAATTCTTACTTCAAGACCTACAGGTAACTCCCATATTGTTTCTGTTTCTTTTCTTTCTGTTTTAAAAATTCTTGAGTAGTCTTAAGCTATCGCTTGCTCCTCCCTTTGGTGTGCAGGACTGCAGTTTGCAACTCCCTATCACCATGTATAAACTGTTGTTTCATCAGTGTACCTGCACTACGGCCATCACGTCCAGCAAAAGACACAGTTACTGCATTTATTGCTTAGTTGAGAAGCACAGTACCACTAAGTGTTCCACTTGTTGTGGGTTCAACAGGGCAATATGCAAGAAAAGCAGAGGGAAATTGATTGCCTTCTCAATGAGACAGGCTGTTATGGGAAAAAGGCCTGAAACAGATGAGTTGCTCAATTCTGATGTTGGACTCTCGATGATGAGTTGCTCCTTTCTTGATACCAGCCTACCAGGAGCCTTGGGCAAGTTGTAAAAAAGGATTCAGTAATGAAACATACCTCGGATTTTGTTTCCAAGATCATGAAATCCAGGTAAAATAATGAGTCTTGATGCTATAGGGGCAGAAAAGGATTTTTTTCATGGATTTGTCAGTGAGGCAACCAGAGCCTGACAACATACAGAAACCAGCTTCACATGCCTCCATCACCCCAGAATTTGATTTTAAAAACCCAGCACAGGCTATAGGAAAATCAGAACTCAGATACAGTGTACTAGGTCTTACATCTTCTTTGTTAATGGGCTCCTGGAGATTTTACCTTAGTCTTAAGTAAGATCTTACCATAGTCTCATTAATTATGTTTATATCTGATGCAAACCTTTCCTTTCCAGTCTCCTATCACAGCTCTACTTTGCAGTACCAAGACTTCCAGAGCCAAGGCTTGCAGCAGCTAGGGATGATGATGCATCAAAATTGTGCTCAGATTTAGCCTGCCCAGTGCCATATCCAGCATCAGTACAATAAACACTGAGTATGCTTCTGATGCAGGCATTTCCAGCTTACCATGTATCGCTACTCTTTTCAGCCCTACTGGTTTTATTAACAGAAAATTCAATACTGTTAAAGTGATCATGGTGATTTCCAGCCATTATATTTTCCCTAGGCTTTTATGGAACTAATGTCATTGAGGCTGGTATAATACAATCAGGACAAATGCACAAAATGCCAATCTCCACATAATTTCCGCCTGTGAAAATGGTTCTACACACTTAGGCAAAAAATGTTATGAGGACAGGGCATACAGATGTCAAACAATCCTCACCACTGGATTCCCCTAAGAATATTTTGCAACTCAGCCTTCCCAATGAGGCCTCAGAGAGACCTTGTTCATTATCTTTGTTTTTGGAGCCCTCTCCCAAAAGACCACAGAAGGACTCACAAAAGAAGCATATCCCTTTTGGATTCAACTGTATTAGAGATGGAAGATGATGATGATGGAACAGCTTCATCTGGTCACCTTCAGCTTCTCAGATTTGGAGAATTATTTCACCTCATGCAGTAGAATGGGATACATAATAGACCCCATCCCATTGCCACACAACCGATTGCAACATGCATGTAGGTAAACCTCCTAGTACTTCTGAGTGCTCCCAACTTGTGGACCATGTAAAGGAGCCCAACAAGGTGGCCTGGGAAACTATGACACTGTACCCCCAGTATCCAAGAAATCTAACATTTTTTGTCACTCAAGAACCAAGCAGTGTGGTTGTAGAACCCCAAACCAGATACATTTGTTTCATAAACACCCCTAAATCCATCCCCAGTGCCTTAGATACCCTCTGTCCATCCACATGACAAGGACAAGAGGGTGATGGGTAGATTTGGGAAGCATGCCTTTATGTTCTGTACCCTACCTGTAAGGATAATTAATTATTTAATCCATGCACTTTGTTTTTAATGAGAAGTCTCCAGTGAAGTTCTCCATGTCCCGGAGGGATTACTGAATGGTTAACAGAAAAGAAAACTGCAGACATATGCCACTACCTCTAAAATCTTACCATTCAAATAGTCCGCATGATTTACACAGCACCTGATGGTTTGGTCCGGGCTATGGGAGCAGAGATTATGTGATAGCATGTTAATTCAAATTAGCATCTTCTGAAGGACATCAAGAAAGCCACCTTAGACGCACCCTTTTTTTGAGCCATTCCTGTTTAGTGACAGTATCAGCAGACACATAATGAAATGGAGAAGCAGCGGATAACCCTCATAGCTGTGTGAGTGAAATATCATCTGCACTGGACATTTAGCAAAATGCAAAGGCACCAAATGCATTATTTCAATGGGAGTTCATCTACAGGACCGTGGAAAGAGATTATAACATGGCTCTCCAGCATTACCACTGAGATGTTTTCCACACCCTAGGTTGTTGTTGTTAGTTCTAGAGTAGATGGTAATAATACTGAAGGGTTCTCCAGGTTCTCTCATGTGGAGGGATTTAGGGAGCAATGCCCCCCCCCCAAAAAAAAAAACAATGGTCAGAGAACATGCAGGATAGTTGGATCGAGGACATAAAATCCAGAGGTTACAGAACTCTGTTCCTAAACAATCTGCAACACCAAATCCTTGCAAGATGCCACCTTCCATTGAAGACATGCAGTAGGAAAGGAGCTTCATAAATTCCCTCAAATAAGTGCCATCCAAGATGTTTCACTAGACCACAATGTTCAATATTATAACTCAAGATTTGTTCTATGTCAAGGAGGGCAGTGGATTTCTGAGCTATAATGGATCTCAGCAACTTAAATCATTGGGTGGGGAAAGAAAAATGGTCATAGTTGCAGACCATAATGCAGTTTCTGTTTCTAGAAGACTAGATGTACTCTTTAAACCTCCAGCAGATATGCTTACAAATAAAATTTCTCAAGAATACAGATCTACCTGCACTTAATGATGGGAGCCAATCACTGCTAATTCAGAAGCCAACCCTTCAGTATCATCACAGTTCCCAGGGTGCAGTTCAAATGTACCAACATAATGCCTGTCTACTACTGCCCCTGAGGGAGCAAAACTTCCTTTACCTAGATAATTTATTCATTCTTGTCAATCCATGAAACAAATTCCGTCATTATTATTGGTAGCTGATCTGACTTTTTATTTCCTGGTCATTACATAAAGTTTCCCAAGTCTCAGCTCTATTACACACAAAGCACAACATCCGTAGGGTGCATTGTTGATACCCAGGCTTGCAAAACTTTCTTTTAGAAGGAAAGCTCACCATTCTACAATCTGCCTTGATGGAACTCTTGCTGGCTAAAGTCAGCACAGCAGAAACTGTGCCTCAAAGTAGTGGAGTATATATCTACAAGTCACATGGTGCCTCTGAGACATGGTGCACAGGAGACACCTGCACTAATCCCAATAACTCAAATGGCAGCAACATGACAAGCCACTCACCCAGTATATATACTTACTATGGACATATGCAGGGAACAACTCCAGTAATTACTATATATGAATAAATTAACCAAAGACATCCCCTTCAATATACTACAACCAACATCTTTATTTCTCCATCTCTGCCTGCATTTACAGACCAGGGTTCAGAGCTGAAGAGCACAAAGCTCATGGTCCCCTCAGGATAATCAAATCTCCATTAATACACTGGAACTCCAATCAGAACCACTCATTATGCAAAACTACTTGGACTACATATCATACTGTCTTTAGATGATTTACATGGACAAAATGCTGATGGTCTGATACATCAGCAGGCAAGGGAGGACTCATTACCTCAGGCAAACTGGCCATAAAGCTCTGGGAATGGGAAATTGGCCACAGTCTCTTCCTTACTGCAGTGAACATTCTAGGAGAAGCCAAAACCTCAGCAGATAGAATGAGAAAGAATCTACTTCTCATGAATTGTCTCTAGATCGAAGATGGGAAACAAAATATTCTGCTATGGACTTAACTAGCTACAAACCTGTTTGTCTCCCATTAAACTCAAAATGTCATCAGTTATTGTCTCTTAAATAATCCTGGTCAGAAACAGATAGAGAAATGTGGTACGATGGAAATGTAACCTCATTATAACATTTATGCCTTCCTTACAGTACCTCTGATAACCAAGACCATCCATAAAAAGAGCAATGACTACTTATACCATCCACTCACTTGTGTATCTTACTTCTTTGTATATACCTTCATGTCACAAGTAATCATTGCCACCCAAATAGCTTGAAGAAAAAAACTAACACCGCCCACAGTAGAAATCCAACCAACATTAATAAGTCAGTCATTCTTCAGCATCCATTTCCCACCAGTCAGAGTTTGAGTAGTTTCAATCAACTTTCCAAGAAAGTAAACACTGCCCACTCAGTCTTAGAAACTACATCCCATCATAACAGCCAATCAAATAATCATTCTTATTTGATACACCAGTCATATATCCACTTCACTTTTCTGCTCATCAGTGGCAGTAATGCTTCTAAGTCATCCATGGCACAGTTTTTGACTGGTCATTCAGGCTGTCACCTTGAAATGTGATTAAGCTGGCATGCTGTGAAGGGCTAAGCTTGCATTCCTTGAGCATTCTGTTCTTAAGTTTTATTTTTATTTTTAAAAAAAAGCCGTTGTCAACTGTTTTTAAGTGTGTATTGTGTTAGTGGGGAATGCACATATTTCCAAAGAAAACAGAGCTTATTGTTAACATTGTCTAAAAAAAAAAAAAAAAAACTGATGGACCTTAGTATGACTGCTGGACTGCTAAAGCAGATGCATATTTGACAAGTTCTGTATGTAGTTAGTCTAAGAAAACATTTGGATTTTGAGGTGTTATTTTCATAGGTCCATAGGTGCATAGGTGAGTACTAGGCTAATGGCCCTGGAGCCTTTACAAGCCTAGCCCATAGGATTACCCTGGCATCGTGCCACCCAACTTTAGTTCCCAATGCCTTTGTCGAATAGAGCCACTGGAGTGATTCCCAGGGTGAATTTTCTATTTGCCATCCACTCATCAAGATTTCTATTGAAGAGGGCCATTGAGGTGCTCTGCTTCACATGTATGGGAAGTCTATTCCATAGCATGGACAGTCTCTAGGTTATGAACCTGTCCCTCCAGCATGTTCTGTTGATTGTGGTAATGAGGTAGAGGTCTCTGGAACATGTGGTGCAGAAGGATTGGGATTTCTTTAGATGTAGCATTTCTAACAGAGCTGGGTCAGACATGGCTTTGTAAGTCAAGCAAAGCTAAGTTGGCAATATGAGACAGAGAATAGTTGGAGTTTTTTGAGTCTGTCCATATAGTATAAGTGGTTAAGACCTAGGATCCTATTTGTGAGGTACTTTTGCGGCCTTTCCAGTTGTTGCAGGTGTATAGTGAGGTACATGGCAAATGGGGCATTGTACTCGATGATTGGCCTAATGAGGGAAGAGTAGAAGGGAGACAATGATCTCTTTCTTCCTGGATGCAAAGCCCTTAGTAATGAAATGTGCCACAAAGAAGGACTTTCTGACCACAGTGGCAATGTGGTGTTCAAAAGAGTGGTTGCTCTCAGCCTGTGCTCCCAGGTCTCTTATAACGCCTTCTGTGTTCAGTGGACTACCGTCAATGCAGTAATTCAAGGGAACTGGGTTTTTCCCAAGGGGAATGACGACACATTTTTTGGCACTGAGCTTAAGGCCATGGCTCTGACACAAGTCGTTGGTCTAAGCAAGGCCTTTCTGTAGGATGTCAACATCACTTGAGGAGTTAAAAATAGCTCCCAACTTACAATCATCTGCAAACTTTGTCCGCCAGAGTACCTTCATGTTGGCTTGGACTTCAGAGAACTAGATACCAACAGGAGGGGACCCAGGACTGAACCCTCTGGGACTGCACTCGTAACTGGTCAGCAGTCTAACTTGGAGTCAGCTACTTTCACGTTGTGGGTTCTATCTGTGATTCAGTTTGCAACCCACCTAGTTCTATATGGGTTGATGCCTAGCTTAGTGAGTTTTTCTATGATTCCTGAGTGGGGAATGGTATCAAAGGCCTTGGCCAGATCAAGGTAGGCTGTATGAACCACCTTGTCTTCATCCACAGCTCTGGTGACTGATTCAAAGAGTCGACCAAGTTGAACAGCCATGATCTACCCTTTACAAAACCAAACTGTGTAGGATCCAGAGTTTGGAGATTCCCTATATCCTTGTTTATTAGGTCTCTATGATGCATTCCATAGCTTTGCATATTAGACTCTTCAGGCTAATGGGGCGATAGTTCCCAGGGTCTGTAGTTACTCCTCCTTTGTGAAGAGGGATGACTGTAGCAGTGTGCTTTTCGGTAGGGACAAAGCCTGAGGTGAGGCTCTGATTGAACAGGGCACAAAGGCGAGGTGCCAGTTCACTCTGTAGTTCATGTAGAACACAGCCAGGGAAATTGTCAGGTCCCATAGAAGCTGTATTCATACAGAGTCCCTGTAATCCCAACTATGTAGATAAAAGCTGCACTCTCTAAAGCCAAACACACAGCATCCATGGGACCGGGCAACATCCCAGGCTGCATTTTACATGAACTTCAGAACGAACTGGCTCCCCACCTAAGCACCATGTTCAATATTAGCCTTACATCAGGCTTTGTGCCCACTGAATGGTGCACAGCAACAGTTATCCCACTCCACAAAGAGGGAGGCACCACTGATCCCTATCGCCCTATAAGCCTGATGAGCCTGATCTGCAAGTCCATGGAATGTATCATCATGGAACTCATAAACAAAGACATTGGTAACCTCCAAACTTTGGATCCCACCCAGTTCGAGTTTGTGAAAGGCAGATCATGCCTCATGAACCTGATCGACTTCTTTGAGGCAGTCACCAAAGCCGTAGATGAGGGTAAGGTGGTTCACACAGCCTATCTTGACCTTGCCAAGGCTTTCAACACCATCCCCCATTCTGGAATTATAGCTAAACTCACTAAACTAGGTATAAATCCCTACATCACAAGATGGGTTGCCAACTGGCTCACTGACAGAATCCACACTGTAAAAGTTGCAGACTCCAAATCTGACCTCAAAGCAGTGACAATTGGAGTACCACAGGATTCAGTCCTGGGACCTCTCCTGTTTGGTATCTACTTTTCTGAAGTACAGGCTAAGACAGAAGGCCTCTGGCTAACAATGCTTGCAGATGACTGCAAACTAGAGCCATAATCAAGTCCACAAATAATGTGGACATCTACAGAAGGGCCTCGCTGAGACAGATGCCTGGTGTCAGAGCCATGACCTCAAGCTCAATGCCAAAAAGTGCAGTGTCATCCCCTTTGGTAAAAACTCTGTACTCATGAACTACCACATAGGCAGCAATCTACTTAACACCAAATGTGTAATAAGAGACCTCGGGACCCAGGTGGACAGTAGTCTCTCCTTTGATAGTTAGATCACCACAGTAGTCAGGAAGTCCTTCTACATGGCACACCTCATCATAAAAGGGTTCTCATCCAGGAAAAAAGAGGTCATTGTTCCCCTCTACTCGACACTCATTAGACCCATTATAGACTACAATGCCCCTTTTGGAATGTACCTCACAAGACATCTGCAGCAGCTGGAAAGGCCAGAGAAGTACCTCACAAAGAAGATTACTAGCCTCAAACAAATGCCCTACACTGACCACCTCAAAATACTCCAGCTTTACTCTGTAGCATATCGCCTACTCCGAGGTGATCTCTGCCCAACATATAAAGCTATGCCAAACCCAGAGCTGTTGGACATGCTACACCTTAAGAAATCCCAATCCCTCCGAGCTACACACTCTAGGGATCTAAACCTTGTCACCACAATAAACAGGACATGCTGGAGGGATAGGTTCCTTTCCCAGAGACTTCCTATTCTCTGGAACAGGCTACCCATCTATGTCAAGCAAAGTTCTTCATTAGCACTCTTCAAGAAAAATCTTGCTGAATGGATGGGAAATAGGAAATACACCCTGGTGATCACTTCTGTGTCTCTGCTCAACAGTGGCACAGGAAAATAACTTTATTGGGTGGCGTAAGCCAGGGAACCTTGTTGGCTAGGCTTATGTAGGCCCTTGGGCTGATAGCTTAGTACCAACCTATGAACCTATTCTGTGCCTTGGACAGTGCTGTTTTAATCTGTGCAGCAGTAATACTGGGTGCCTGGCAATCTACTGGTATTGTGACTGGTCCTTTAGTGGGGGTAAAGTTGGCACTGAATCTGTCGGCCAGTATATTGGTAATATCTGTTGGCTTGGTAGAGGAGGTACCATTGTGTAGTAGCTTAGTGCAAATCTGGGTATTGCCTTGGAGAGTCCTTACCTAACTATCAAAGGCCTTGTGGTTGTATTTACTATCTGCTGCAATTCTGTTTTCATAGCTAGCTTTAGAGGATTTGATGAGGGATCTCAACTTTTTGTTGAGGCTGATAAGGGAGTTTTTCCAGTATTGGGACTTCACCTTATTCCACATCAGTTTCCTCCTTATGTTGTAGAGTTTGTTTATGGTGGGGGACCACCAAATTGGGTTCCTTTTTTTGGAGGAGAGTTTATTGGTTCTGCAGGGTATGGGGAGACCCATGCATTTGTGTATGTGTTCGCACAGTGCATTGGTGTATGATTTGGTAGTCATGCAACTATTCTCCACTTGCATGGGTGCAGTGAAGTTAGCCACCTCTGTTATTAGGAGCCCAAAATTAGCTTTGGAGAAGTTTTTCATGGTGGTTACCTTTCCTGGGGAAGAAGGGTGGGAGGGATGTGGATTTCCAAGGTGATAAGTTTGTGATCAGATCTAACCAGAGAGTTGATGACTATTGATGTAGATCAATGTTCACCCATGTTAGTAATGACCAGGTCAAGGATGTTCTGACCTCTAGTGGGGGTAAGAACAAGCTGGTCCAGGGCACTGGAATTAATGAATTCCAAGAAACGTTGGACACGTATATTGGTACATGAGTAGTTTTCCCAGTTAATGGAGCAGTAGTTGAAGTTGCCCAGTATTAGAATGTTAGATTGGACCCTAATATTCTCCAGGGTGCTTAAGAACATGGAGTGTGAGTCTTGGGACATGATTAGGGACCTATAGCAGGCTACAACCTAAATCGCTGTCTTACTCAATGTTAGCTGCACCTGAAGTATCTCTGATGCGTTATGTTGGGCTACCAGTCTGGAGGTGTGTGTATCCTTTATGAATATGGAAACACCACTGCCTTTGGAGCTTCAGTCCAAGTTCTGGAGCTGAAAGGTATGGAATGAGTTATAGCCTGGTAGTGCAGTAGTGCTTTCTGCTGCCTTGAACCAGGTCTCTGTTACAGCACAAATGTCAGTGTTCTCCATTTTAAGGAGTGCATTTTGAGATATAGACTTCTAGCGTTGACCAGCATGGCCCTCAGATTGCATTTGGTAATTTGGTCTTTGGAACATGGCCTAAAAAAGGCATTATATGTGTGGCAAGAGTATTGGCCAGTATCCAGAAGCCCAGGGGTGACAAATTCAGGCCATCTCTGGCAAAGCATCGAGGTCTGTCAATCATGTCATCCCAGGTAGACAGATACTGGATCCCTTTAGAATGACCCCAGAAACTTAGCCAGTTGTTGAAATCAATCATTTTCTGCTTGTACTGTGGTATCATTATGGGTGAAGGTAGGATGATGCTCAGGGCTAGGGTCATACCCACCTGGGCTACATAATCCAAGAGCTCCTCCATGTCTCTCTTCATGTAGTCCAGGGAGGTACATCTCAGGTCATTCACACCCACATGTACAATGATAAGAGTCATATTTGTACCTGTTGTTGAGGGACCTCAGTGCATACATTATGTGGTGGATCCTTGCACCTGACAGTCACCTGACTGTTACTTTCTCCTTATTCAACCTAGTGAGTGGATATCAGTGTGCCTCACTATCGATTCACCTATGACTAGTGTATTGGGTGTGCTGTTTTGCCTTAGGGGCTTTGTTTGAGTGGCACACAGCTTAGGAGACCTATGTGTCTCATGATTAGTGTTGTGGTGGTTGAGTACATTTCTGACTTGGAGGTCTCTGCTGTTTGGGTATATTTTTATTGAGAGCCTCCACGAAGGTGGGTGTGTTGTTTGTGTTTTTATGTGAAGGCAGTGCTGGTGTGTCTTCTGGAGGACTATGTGTTCCATATGGTGTGGTACAAGTATTGACCTTGTCCTCTTGACCAGCCATTCCGGTCAGGGCTGGAGAGTGTGTGGCTTCCAATTTGAATATATAAGTGCATCTCTCACAAGTCTGAGTGTTTGGAGTTAAGATGAGAGGGTTGTCAGTGTACATGAGGCAGTTGCTACATTGCCTGAGGATGCCCAAGTTCACCAGGTTAATAGGAGAAAGCACAGGGAACTGACCTTTAGCCATGCCTGGAGGGGTGGGCATTAATAATAAGTACTGGAGCTGTTTCCTTATAGAATGTTTAGTTCTGGTAGCACTTTTGTGTTCTACAATAATTTCTACAAGAAGTCTGGTAAAGTGCTAAACTAATAAGCTAGTAAAAGTAGAGGAGAGGAGAGAACTAGCAGATCTAAGGGGAAAAATTGAAGAGCAGACTTTGGCACCACTCAGAGGCTTACAAATAGTACTGGATACAACAAATATGTATCTGGACTAGACTAGTTACAGGGAAGGAGTGAAACAAGCGCAAATGTGGACTTTGGGATGCTCAGAAGCTTACAAACAGTCCTGGATACAGCAAATCTGGATCTAGACTAGACTAGTTACAAGAAAGACAGGAAAGAAGCAGAAATGCGGGCTTTTAAACCAGAAAGCTGAAGGAGATGGAAAAACTGCCCAAATGGCCAATAAACTACAATTTCTGGCCAGAAACCATTCCTCTTGTGGTAGTTAGGCTACCTAGTGCTTACCACTCCCACTGATAATCTAGAAGGCTTCCCTCCAACACAGAAAGGCTAGGGGGACTCAGAAGCTTACAAACAGCACTGGATACAGCAAATCTGTATCTGGACTAGACTAGTTACAGGAATGGTGGGAAACAAGTGCAAACACAGGCTTTAAAACCATAATGTTGAAAGAGATGGAAAAACTGCCCCAACAGCCAAAAAACTACAATTGCTGTGCCAGAAACCACTCCTCTTGTGGTAGATAGGCTACTTAGTGCTTACCACTCCCACTGATAAGCTAGAAGTCTTCCCTCAAACACGGAAAGGTTTGGGGGCTCAGAAGCTTGCCAACAGTCCAGGATACAGCAAATCTGTATCTGGACTTGACTAGTTACAGGAAAGGCAGAACACAAGCTTAGATTTTTTTCAAACAGCCAAAACAGCACTAAATCAATTCAAATGCAGTGCAAGCTAGCATACTTGACTGTGTAGCAGTATTAAAACAAATACAGTTTAAATAAATGCAATTTATTCAAAATGTATTCTGAACTGAATTCAATCGTTTTTTTAATCAACTCTGAACAGTTAAAATGTGCCAAAATATACTTATCAGCTGAGAAGCACACTCAGTCAAAACACAAGGAGATTTTTTTTAGTATAGTGCAAAGGGGTAAAGGAGGAGCAGAAGATAATTCAAGGTTAAGAACTTAAGTGGGTTGGCCTTCACAAATGTTCTCACTGTATTAGGTAGAATGATCAAATTTACAGTAGGGGCAGTCAACTCCAAAGACTGGGTGGGAGGGAAAAAAACAGTTTCAGAACAGATCAGAAAACAGAAAACAATGCCAGCAAATATATAAATAATTCAGTCAAGCAAAAATTAAGATACTGCAGAACTCTGAAAAGTTATAGTGCCAAAAAATATACTTGTTCATGCTATATTTCTAGATTTTTTGAGAAGCACTCCAGTCAGAACACAAGGAGATTCTAACAATTGCATGCAGGAATTTACAAACAGGGACTATTTTTAACTCAGCAAGCTTTGAAACAATCAGATAACACAACAGCTGTTAGACCAGTTTTACCAACTTTAAGAACACCTCAGGAATATGGGGGGAGGGACCAGTTTCAGAACAGATCAGAAAACAGAAAACAATGCCAGAAAATATATAAGTAATTCAGTAAAGCAAAAATTAAGACAGTTCTTCTTTGTATTCTTTTAGCATGGTTAATCTATTCAGTACATAAGTGCTGTTTATTATTTTATTAAAGAGCATCAGGAAGGTGTGTAGTGTTTGACTTCAGGCAGTCTATGATGCATGACTTGCACAATTTATGTTAGAGGCCAGACCCTGGTGAAGCTGCTCAGAACTGGAAGTATGCAGGTATACTCTCATTTTTACATCATCCCTGGCATAACTTGTGGTTATGCTACTTACACATAGCATCTGCCTGCATAATTAATAATCACGCTCAGCAAATAATAGTATTACAACCCACAATGTTCTACATTGGCAAAGCCAATCAGATGTTGAAGGAATGTATTCTACAACACATTACAGATATTATGACTCAGAGGGAACATAATGCATCGGCGCAACATATTAAGAAATTTAATCAACACTTTTTTAAATTTATGGTGTTACAAGTCTGCCTTCCTTCTAGGAAAGGTGGGGATATTTTACTTCGTACAGAGCAAGCAGAGAGTAATTGGATTACAGACCTGCAGGCTGATCACGCCCCAGGTCTTAATTACGTAGTACCTCTGAAACCTATACTAAGAGGGAGTAGGCTCTTTAGATAAATGTGATTTGTTGGTCTTAAGGTATGTATTTCATACTGATATTTTATTGGTTGGTTTATTGTTTTATATTGACTATGATGTTTTTAACTGAATAGATTTGATAAAGAGTATAGTGCTCGAAAGTGCTTATCCTTTTCACAGTAAATATTTAAGTGCCATTGTGGACAGACTGAGTTACCTTGTTTTACTAATGTTTCATACCCAGCAACACGATGTGAGACTGTTTCTAGTCCTGTATTACAGAGCCTGCATTTGTCTGTTTCTCCCACATATTCAATAGACTTTTAAATCAATGTGTATGTAGTCCACTATCCTGAGCCGCTAATATTAACCTTTCATCTTTTGGTTTAAATTCACTTCTCCTTAACCATTTCTGTGACAAATCCTGCTCAACATGAGGTTGTTCCAGGAGTTTTATGTACTTGCAACTATATTTATGCCTTTTTCACATTTCTTACCTTCTCATCTAATCCTTCACCTTATATTCTTTCTTTTGTTTTCTGGCACATTCAGTTGCTGCCTGATTATTGTCTACTTCTGGTCTGGTTTCCATTCCCGCTTGCCACTAATATGCCTCTGTTAATCTATGCAAGGAAGTTATCTTAGACTTGTTCTCTTCATGTTTCAAAACTTTCACTATGTTTGGATCTGATAATCAGATGTGTATGCAGTTCTATGATTGCAGATCTATACATGTAATCAGTTCTGAGGAGGCTCATACCTTCTTCAGAATGAGAAATATATAATCTTGGTATACACTGATTTGTATATATCATTTAATAAGCATGAAGCATTGTTCTTGTTTTCCTGTCCAACTGATCCAATACCTTTGGTGCCAGTCAATCACTGCAAAACTATAAGTTAGAACAGGAAGACCAAATTGGTTTATAGCTTGGACTTTTTTCCTAGATGTCAGGACTGTTTTCAGTATTATTTTTTGTCCTCTAAAATATTCCTTGCCAAGTTTTATTCACATTTGTTCATATTTTATTATTGATCCTTCATCAATTCCCAAGTACTTGTATGCTTCCTCCTGCTCAAGTTCCTTTATATCACATTTCTGTCCCAGACTGATATTTTCTTTGTGATGCAGCTTTTCTGCTTTAAATGTTACTTTTGCACATTTATCAAGACCAAATGACATTCTTATATCATCTGAGAAAGTTTTGACCTCTTCCAGTTGTGCTTTCAGCTCCCTACCAGATGAACTATATAGTTTTAAATCAGCTACAAAAAGATGAGAAGTCTTTGCACTTTGTTGTTTTCTGAGAGCCAAATTGTAATCATGATGTAATCTGTTAAGTAGTTAGCTTAACAGGTTAAGGGCAAGACAAATGTGCAGTGGTGACAAAATGCCACTCTAGGTATCCCCCTTTGAATTTTATCCCTGAGATAATAATTTGTCCTTTATCATGGCTTAACTGCAAACCCAGCCACTGGGGATGCACAAGTCATTTCTTTCTTGCCGGTCCCAAGCCGGATAAATGGGAGGGGTGCGTCAGGAAGGGCACCGCCACCAGTACTGTTAGCCAACAGGGTGCAAAGGCAGGAAGATAGGAGGAAGGTTAGGAACTTTGAATGTTGGCAGTATGACTGGTATAGGAAGATGATATGATGGAGAGAAGGAAGGTTGATATATTGTGTGTGCAAGAGACCAGATGGAGGCCAGGTGTTTAGGAAACGGGTTCAAATTGTTTTATCATGGTGTGGATGGCAGGAGAAATGGGGGTAGGGTTATACTAAAGGAACAATATGCCAGATGTTTATGAAGCTCGAAATTGATGGTGTAATGATGAATGTTGTTAGTGCATATGCTCCTCAAGTTGGGTGTGAAAGAAATTTTGGAGTGAGTTGGATGAAGTTGTGGTGAGTGTACCCAAGGGTGAGAGACTAGTGATTGAATGCAGAAGGTCATGATTGTGGATGATTGTGGATTTCTTGAAAAGGATGGACATGGCAAGGAGGACAAGGAGACCTGGTGAAAGTGTTTTGGTACCTATCTAGGTTAAGAAGGGAGGTGATGATTAGTGATCAGCAGTATGGTTTCATGCCAGGAAAGAGCACGTGCCTAGAGAAGAGTTGTGGTATTGTATGAGGAGTGGTACAGGATATGCGAGGGTAGTGTGACAGTGGTGAGGACTGCAGTGGGGGATTACATCAAGGATCAGCTCTGAGTCCTTTCTTATTTGCAGTGGTGATGGACAGGTTGACAGATGAGATCAGACAGGAGGCCCGTGGACTATGATGTTTGCAGATGACATTGTGATCTGTCAACAGTTCAGAGTAATGGTGAATGTGAGAGTGTCAGGAGTGATTTGAGTGAAAGGAAGGTCTACAAGAGTGTAGTGAGACCAGCTATATATGGGTTGGAGACAGTGGCATTGACAAAAGGCAGGGTGTGACTAGGATGGATAGGAATGGTCATGTTGGACAGTTTGGAGACAAAGCAAGAGAGGCGAGATTGGGAAGGCCTAAGATAAGGTTTATGGACGTGGTGAGAGCAAGATGCAGAGGATAGGAAATGATGATGATGATCATGGCTTAACTGCAAAGTGATTTGCCACTGTTTCATGGTCACTGTAATGTAATGGATCAATGTAGGGAGTATCTAATACATCTGTAAGCACTCCTTTATCCATGAATGTAGGATGCTGTCAAATACTTTTTTTGTAATATATCCATGCAACACTTAGATTCTTCCCCTTTTAATTTGCCGTTACAAATTTATTTAGTAACAAATGATCATTTGTTCTATATGACTTTGCATTAGCATTTTGTTCTACTGTCATGATTGAATGTTTTTCTAGGTTAAGTATAAAGTCTGCTGGCATCAGTTCCGGTGTATAGTTTATGCATCACTGGATGACAAGTTATTGGTCTATTGTTTTTTATCACGTCATTCTAAGTATTTTGGTTGATCTGCTTCCCCTTCTATAATCTTCTAACAATGGAACATCTTGTCTTAACTGCTTTGCAGTTTTCTGTATTTGACACTTTCATGATGGCATTTGATTTCTTGCCAGTCTTTCCCTTAATTTATTAATTTGGCTGCACAGTAATATATCCTATTTACTTTTGTTATGTGATATGAATTTCTGTTAATAGTCTTGATCATTGTGTTCATTTATTTTATCATAATTCTAACATTTTTGGTCTTACTGTCTTTCTGTAATCTATTTCTTTCATCAATTTTAATATGTCTATCCATCTGTATTAAATCAAGCAACTCTTCCCTTGGATCAATTTCTTCTAAACTGAGGGAGCATTTTTTGTTCTCTGTTTCCTTCAGCTAATCTAGAGAAAGCTCCAGAACACCTTCACGTGACATAATCTTTTCAGCTGCATCCTGCATCATCCATTGCTCTTTCATATGGAAACTCACTAGCATATCACTTCAGAGTTGCCACCATTTCCTGTTTCTTTACATGCTGTGCAACTCCAAATGAACTTTTGTACAGGCTTCCTACTGAAGGCTGCAAAGTATTTCATGCGGCAACTGATCAGATGGTAACTGCTTCATCTGTTTTTCTATAATTTGGCGTCTCATTGTTCTCTCATGCTGTGACATTACCAGAGTTGGATTTTCAACACAAAATCCTTTACATCACAGATAGTTTATATTTATTTAAACTTCTACATTACTAATCCTCTTTTCTACTTTCCTTTTATTTTCTTATTTTTTGTATTGTAAAATGTTCCATATCTGGTTACATTTGTCTATATTTCTCTTCAAATATATTTGTTTCTGCTTTTTTAGTATTGATTAGTTTTGCTTTCTCCTTTGCAAAAATATCACACCATAGTTAATCACTTTTTCTTCCCCATGTCTATATATCTTCTTCAGATGTCTACTGCTCCATCTGTTTCTCCTTATTTTGGGGATTCATTGTTCCATCATGCTGTGACATGACCTGAGTTAGACTTTCTACGCTAAATCCTTCATTTCACAGGTATTCTATAACTTTCTCTTCAATTTGTTTAACTTCTACTTTAATGATCTTTTCTTCTGTATTCCTCCTTACTGATCGTATTTTTTGAATTGTGAATTTTTTCATATCTTTGCTGTGTACCTTTGCCTGTACTTCTCTTGAAATATCTTTGGAGCTCCTCTTTCCTGTGATGATTAGTTTGGCTGTCTCCTTTGCATAAATATTACACCATATCAGATCTTTCTTTCTTTCCTATGTCCATGTTTGTTTATTATACCTTTGAAAAATCTCTTGTTTTGTTTTTGTTTGTATTTTTGTGCTTCCTAAAGTACTTCCATTTCCAAATGACTCAAGGTTTCTTGGTCTATATGTTTTCCATGAATTTGTTGTATTAGTGATCACGTTTGCATTTGAAGCTTTTGACAGTTTTTCTCATGTAAGTATTTTTCTTTGCTCTAATTTCTTTTGTAATCTTTTTGAATATCTCCTATGTGGAAATTCTGGGCTTCCTGCATAATAGTAACAATGCATAATTTCCTCATTAACATTAGTAGTCCACTTTATCGTCTTTATGGCTCCTTTTTAAGTTGACAGTTTTTGTGTTTTTTGTAGGCTAGTATTTCCTTTTGCATCAGGGGGTCATCTGCATGAGCCATGTATGGCATAAAAGGTGAAGGTCAAGATTTTGAAGACAAAGCTGGCTGCAACTATATGACAGGATAGATCCACTCATTAGGATGAGAGTTATCAGTCCAAAACATGTCCCCAGAATTGTGCAGCAGCTGCAGTCCAGCCAGTTTACCTTCCATGAACCCAAGGTAGATGGCAAAGCAACAATCCACATGTGACATAGCAAATTCATGAAGCACTGTTGCCAAGAGGAAAGCTGGTATAAAATGTTTAATTCAGACACAATTCCTCCAAATGAAAACATGAGGTCTTAAGTTGTTGTTAAAACACACACATAGATCATGGGCATGAAACAAAAAATGTAATCCCTTAATTCAGTAAATTACTATGTGGAAAGTACGGAAATGTGTGATGGCTGAATAGAGACATGAATAAATATGGCTTCATCTTTGTTGTGAGCAACTGATCCCTAATGTACTGAGACCAGAATCGTCGTCCACAGAGAGGATCAGAGTTTTGTTATAAAGACCTAAATCCTCTCACATCAGTAATATCATTTTTGTAATGTTGCTTGTAAGACAGAGCATGTGCATTGCCATATACACCAGCCCTTTACCTAAGCTGCACACCACAGTGCTCTGTGGTAATGCTAGTTTAATGTTGTGGGGCAATGCATTGAGCCAAATCCTTCTCTCTGTCTTTCATCCCTCTCCTAGTATGGAAGAGCTGGCCTTGGCTGCACATTCATGGCTTCCCCTACCTGATTACTTCAGTACCTTTGTCTCTAACTGAACATATGTTGTCTGGATCATAGTTAAGGCTATATATATTTAATTAAATGAGGATTCAAAGTCTTAGAGATGCCTGTCACTGAATTCTAAAGTTAAAACAGTGTAAGAAACTTCTCTGTGTGGAAGACTTTCAGTCCATATATTTCTAGTTAATCACTGTATATTAATCAGATCAGACAATAGTAGGAGAAGTAGCAAACGTAAACTCGTCAAGTCAAAAAGTAATAATAGAAAATTTATAATTCTGCAGCATTACTAAGTATTCGAAAGTAATCCAAGCAAGGCAGGCCGTCTGTTTCCAGTTGAAAATCCTTTATTAAGTACACAGACAAGTGATCCAAGTAAAACAAAAATAGAGTAATAATTTCCTCACAAGCTTTCTAAATATATATATACTTTTTATCAGGCATGGGAGTGGTTTATTGTGCTGTAAAACAAAGTGTTATTGGTACACATGTTAAATTCACATCTCTTCCCCCATCAGTGTGCCATTCGAGCTGTTCCTGCCCTACCTAGTAGCTGTCGTAATAATATATAGCCCTAATGTACTTTAATGGTACATCTTATTTAACCAAATTATTAAGTAGATTATTAAGTCTGTGATTTTATCCAAGGCAATATACTACATGGCTGGAAATATATCAACCTTAGTTCATTTTGCGATAAAAAATTATATATAAATATATACATATACATTTTGCATGTAAAAATCAGTTTCTATTTTCATAACCTATTGTTAACAAAGATCGCTTTCGTCCTTCTAGACTTCTTCAGGTCTGTGTACAAAAATCCTAAAAACCTGTATAATTGTATAATTAGTTAGTATTGTTATTACCATCATTTTGAATACAGTGGAAAAAAGATAAAACGCATGTATGATGATGGAAACAAAATATTCACTTAAATTTCAAATGATTTAAAATGGTATTTAAAACCAATTTGTAGAAAAAAATAATAAAATAAAATACAATTAGTCATATAAACAATGTGGCAATTTTCTAAGTTCCAGTGCACTTTTAATTGAACAGTAGTAGTTTAGTCCAAGCTTTCTAAAAGAGTTCAGCTTTAATTGCCACATGATTTCATGTTTCTCCAGAATATTCGGGATGTCTCCTTCAAGATCACCAATGTCTATGCGATCCAGGATCTGGAACTTAAAACCTGTGTGTCTTTTATGAAGAGAAAGGTGTTTGGCTAGTGCATTATTTTTACATCCAGAGCGGATTTCTGACAGATGACATGAAATCCTTCGCTTGAGTTTATTTACAGTCTTGCCCACATAGAATGCATCACATTCATTGCACTGTGCCCTGTAAATTACTTTTTTAGTGTTACAGTCATCCCCTGCACTGGTTTTAATGATCTTCTTTAAATAAGGGCAATAAAAACTATCACCTTGCTGTATAAATATACAAAATGTACAATTAGTTTCACATCTTTTAGTGCTTTTCTCACATGGTCTAGGTTTAAATTCAACAAAACTTCTAATATTCCTGGCCTTCCTATAAACAAATGATGGGGCTTCACCTAAGATGTTAATCAGAAAAGGGTTTCCTGTGACAATGTCCCAGTTTTCTTCAATAATATTTTTGATACTGTGATAATCCAAAGTGTATGTCAGGATGCAGCTATTTTTGCATTTGTTATTCTCTGTGGAATTTACTTAACATTTTTCTACTGGGGACGTTGAGTGAAGGTGCTTCAGTCCTTTTCAGTTCTATAATGGGTTCCAGGATGTTTTTTAACATCTGACTTTCATGGCCTCTCACTAGAAAATCATTCTCTAAGTTGTTCAGGTTTCTCAAAAATGGTTCCATCTCTGTGGTAATTATCTATAGCCTTGGGATTTCACTACATTATACTTGGTTTTTGTAGGATGTAGACTTTTACTGTGGAGTAATAAGTTAACCCTCGTTGGTTTTCTGAATAGATCAGTGGTGATTCTGTTATTGTTGGTGTCCTTGGAAATCTGCATATCTAAGTGGTTGAAGTACAGCTATGGGAAGATGTAAACTTCAGGAAGGGGGTTGTTTGATTGAGGTAAGTGATAAAATCTCCAGCTGCAAGGTGTCACCTTCCCACACAATAAAGACATCGTCAGTAAAATGTAAATAGCATGTGATATGCTGCATGTAATCTGTGTTGTTTAACACAAAGTCCTCCTCCCATTTGCCCAGGGCTATGTTAGCTATGCTGGGAGGCATGGCAGCCCCCATTGCTATACCAGTTTTTTGTTTGTAGTATTTGCCATTGAAAGTAAAGAAATTGAAGTCCAGTACAAGATTAATGAGATTGCTTAACTTTTGCAGTTGTGCCTGTGTACCCTGATTATGTTTCTTAAAAGACTCCATAGCTGCTGTTATACAGTAATTGTGAGGGAGCACTGTGTACAAGGATTCCACATCAATAGTTACCAAAATACTGTCAGCTTCCACTGTACTGTTTTTTATTTTCTTCAAAAAATCCATTGAATGTCTTATGTATGACTTATTCTTTTCTGCTAGAGGTTTCAGCAAGTAATCAAGGTAAATGGCTGTGGCTTCAGTAAGGGAACCTCCACTTGCTACCACCAGTCTATAAGGTGGGTCTTCTCTATTCTTGTGTGGCTTTGGTATTCCAAAAATGTAAGGTAAATGTGGACATGGGCTCCATA
The DNA here is from genome assembly GCF_019279795.1 of Protopterus annectens. NCBI lineage: Eukaryota > Metazoa > Chordata > Ceratodontiformes > Protopteridae > Protopterus > Protopterus annectens. The sequence goes on along the minus strand of NC_056733.1, from coordinate 1,351,375,912 downwards.
AATAATTATAAAGATTTTCAGTGATAAGTTTTTCTTCCCATAATGTGGTGAGATTGGTGTTCCATAAAACATATGCTCTTTTTATGCCATCCATGGTAAATAACTCATAAAATCTGTTATCCTGCAGCATGTTCTCTATCATTTGATTGTAGCTAGTGGTATTAGTCACAAGTATACCTCCTCCCTTGTCGGCCTTCATTACATGCCTGGATTTATCATTGCCTAGCTCAAGCAATGCTTTTCTTTCTCCCTGTGTTAAGTTATAAAGTTTTTTTCTTAGGAGGTTTTTTAAGCAGTTTCCTGATATCCATCTCACATTTCACTTTGAAAGCAGCTAGTGTTTGATGTAGCGGTGGACAATAGCTGCTATTCAAAAGTTACAGACAACTAGTTCTGGATTTAGCTAGCATGAGGCCAGATTGTGGTGCTTTGTAGGGACATCTTAATGTTTCCAAGTTGCAGCACTTGTAATGATTATCTGGACTGCATAACATGTTCTGTACTTTGGGTGCCTCTTGTTTAGAAATGCACAGGAATATAAATGTAGCTTGAAAAATTCAGCCTTGACATTTTTTGGTAAATAGAAAATATGATTTAAGATGGCCAAGTAAACATTAACAGCACACATTGCTTTCCTTTTCAGCAGTACCATATCAACAGAACTATTATAACCAAAGTGGAAGGTCCAACGTGATCCGCTGTTACCGGTGTGGGGATGCTTGCAAAGGGGAAGTAGTCCGTGTCCAAAGTAACCATTTCCACATCAAGTGCTTCACTTGCCAAGGTATGTCACATTGCTTGTTGTACTTTCATCATATGAAGCTTTCTTTGTTTGGACAGGCATCCAAATATTTTGAGGGACTCAGTACTGCTTACAAAAGCAAATTCAGTGAGGGCATCTGAAATGCAATCAATTTGCTAAATGATGCTTTCCATACAAATGCTCACCACCTTATTTTAATTTAGTTAACTCTGAGTTACCTCAGTACTGACAAAGGGGAACAATCCAGTCAAATATGATAAATTGACTTCATAGTGTGGTTTTTGGCAGCTTCTTCTTTGGAATTATGTACAGATACCTATAAAGGCAATACTATTCATCCATTTATAAAACAATCAATGACCAGATTATGTATATGATACTGATGAAGCTGTATTACCATATTATTGTTGAAATATGCTACAAAATGAAGTACTATAAGAAACAGATGATGGCAAACAGCTACAAGTATAAACTAACAGAAATTAAGCAGTGAAATACTAAGTGCCATTACTCGCTCATAACTAAGGACTATCAAACTTACTTGGGTACCTTTTTGTATCAATGCTCACAATCTCAGTTTGAGAATGGAGCTGGAATATTTTGGAGGATGAGGTAAAAAACAAAGCTGTATTAAGACTGGGCACTCAACACCTATTGACTACCTTTAGGAGGCTGGACTCCTTATGCTATTTATCTCATTTTGACATAGTACATCCCACAGGATTTGGTATAGTTTACCATCAATGGAATTTAGAATCTTATGATCACTTCTTTTTAATTATCTTATAAGCAAACGAAGTTCAGATTTGCCCAGCAGAATATTTTCTACAGAAACAAGCATATATTCAGTACACTAGCAACGCACTCCTTTGGTGCCTGTTGAAATTTTGTAGAATGTAATTGCAATCCTTGCACCAGTGAGGATGATACTAAGTAAAGGTTGTGGTATCTTAAAGTGGTCCCCATAGTCTAAGGTGCAACTGTCTCAGAATTAGTATATTTATGTAGAAAATGAGTGGGAAGTTGAGGGACCCCTATATGAAGAGTAGTTAAGGGCAGTTCAGAAGTGTAACAGCAGCCATTCCCAGTATTATATTCCCTTTGCTGGCATCTGGTTATTTTTTTGAAATGATGAGACTCATGAGATTCCGTCTTACACTTCTGATAATAAAGCCATGGATTTCAGGTATTTATTCCACTGCACAGATAAGAAAAATAAATAATGTACTGGCAGATTTGTTCCGTTTAAATGAGAGGAATCCAGCCTTACTCCCATGTTTTGGTGTGCTTGACCTTCAGAAGGAATCTTGCGCATGACTCATTACATTGTCTTTATAAGGCTTGTTTTAACTAAAGTCCACTGATTTGATTTGATGCGCTTTGAAAACTGGGTTAGACATGCTAAAAAATGGTATTCACATAAGGCATCAGGCAAGCAAGAAAAAACAGATATTATATTTTCAGATTTAGCGACTGGTTGGTGATATCAAGAAACAGAGTAAGAAATAAGAAACTTTGAAGAAAAGAACTGAGACATATTCCTACTGTTAAGAGGCAGATCCATTATGCTAAGGTTTTGTTAGGTCAAAAGAAATGTCTTGTCCAGTGCTATCTTACCATATGTATAATAAACTATATTAAAACTAGCAAGTGCCTATATTCCAAAAGGCACTGCAAATAGTCAAGGACTCATGTGACTAGTTGCAACATTGGCAGCTTTGCGTCTTGTAAGATAACCACATCTGATATAGCATTGAATTGCTTTTCTGTAGAGGAATACAATTCCCTACTTTCATTCACAAGAATCTGCTCAAGGCACTAATGGGAAACAATTATTCATTCAGCAATGTGCATTATATTTTTTTAGATCGTAGGATATTAAACAATAATCCAACAAGTGAAATGAATTATATGATGCAGTGCATATTTGGTCAACTCAGTGAACTCCACTGCTGGTTTCTCAAAACTGATATAATGCTGCCCTCGAGAAATGCATCAACAAAATTTGAAAATAATAAACACAAATCTTATTCAGCAGCAATGAGTTAAATCAGTGTACTTTTTCATAGAAAAAAGCCAATATGTATATGTGACAAACAATGAGTGTGAGAAAGAATGGAGATGTGCCATTCAAATGTACAGAATTATTTCCTTTCATCTGTAGTAATAAAGACCTGACCTTGAACTAGCAGATGGTTTATATAGCATAATAGCATCAACAGTTTAATAATTGCAAGCAGGAGAATTGATTCAGTATTGAATTTTCATTTCATGCAGAGAACCATGCTAGCTTTCTCTCTCTAACAGAATAGCTTGCATGCTTTTTTGATAAAACACCTGATGAAATACCATACAAACAGAAGGACGGAAAGGCTGTATATTACTGTGCTATAATGTTATCTGCTGATGCTATACCTCAAAGACATTCTTTTTAAAACATATGTCTCTTTTATAATAAAAAGAATAAATGGGTGTTCAGGAAATGTTTTGACGAATAATTTAGTGTCCATCCTCCCTCTGGTCTTTTTTCTTCTAGGCACAGATGTACTAGCTGGCAGTCTGCCTCAGGTATGGGATGCTTCCAAGAGTCATAGTTGATTAATGTATTGATTTTAAAGTGCAGCAGTTATGAATATTGTCTGTGCAATTTGAACATCTGTGAAAAAAGTCCATTAAAAGCCTACTGGAACCCAAACAAGTACTACAGAAAACATGATAATATTTTAGGAAGTTAATTATCATGGTTAACATAGTTTCTTCTGATCTTTTTTCTTATCTGGCTTTTAGCCACTCAGTCTGGTATTGTTTAGTGTTTTCCTTGCCTTCTTCCTCTCACATGTAAAGGGTAAAGGGATGATCTGATTCCAAGCAGTTCCTCATCTGCTAATATTCTCTTAATCTGAATCCTCTCATAATGTGTGGAAAAATAAATGTTGAAGCCCCCTACATCATGCACCTCACAAATTTGGAAGGCTTTTCTCCAGTCTTCATTACTAATTATAATCACCTCCAGTACTGCAGCAAAGCCAACTAAGAGAAATAATCTTTTCCCAGAGGGCAATATCAGACAGCTTTCCAGTTCACAGTATTCCCATCCTGATACAGAAGCATGCAAAAGTTATTTCATGCATGCTGATATTTATAATCAGAATTTTGGCATTATAAAAAAAAAAAAAAAAAAAAAAAAGAATTTTGGCATTATGGAAACGGTGATTGTTTTGTAATAATTCTGTCAGTTGTTGCCCTTGGCATAACCTATGTTATCTTGCTTTAGTTTCATGATAGCGATACAAGTCAGCGTGATGAAATTCTAAACTTGTCAGCTTTCATGTAGGGTAGGCTGAAGACAGGAATCTGCCCTGATGTGACACCTCCTACACGTGAGTCATGTCTGGGGCTGTTTTGTTGCATTAAATTCACCGGATGTCATTACATGCCGTGTAATACCTATTATTTCACTGCTGTGTATGCTTTCCTCATACAGATCAAGCAACGCATCTGTTGTTGATGTTGTTCAAACTCTCTAGTAGCTTCCCACATCCATTCCCAATCCTATGCCACTCTTGTCACAGGAAGCAGTGCGACTACTCAGTGTAGGTTTTAATAGAGGCAACGAGTGGCCACCTCATGCCCACAGCTTCAGGTGACCCATGGTCAACCAGCCACTCAGTATCAATTGTCCACTATTTTGCAGATTACATGGAATCTATAAGTTAAATAACAGGCTGTCACAAAATATAGCTTAGAACTTTTAAATCATTTAATGACTTTTCTTTTTTTTTTTTTTTTTTTTTTTTTTGGTGAGAGGCAGCGGCAGAAAAACAGTGTTCTAGATATTTATGCATGTAAACAAAACAAAAAAAAAAAACAATAACAACACAATTCAACTGAACCACCAGAATAGTAGAATACTAGTTTTACTCTTTACATTTGAGTGATGTCTCCAGGTGTTTATGCAGTTACATCCTACTGATACCCTTAGGTGATCAAATCCATCCATCCCTCTTCAACCGCTTTTTCAACTACAACAGTGACAATCCTCTCAAGCCAAGGTTTTCTCCACCGGGTGGCTAGCCCTACCATGGTAGTTCATCTGTACCATTCACTCTCACACAAACTTGCACCTATGGCCAGTTTAGAGTGTCCAGGCCACCTATTGCAAATATTGCTTGTTTATATCTGCATTAGTAAGTTTAAAAACATTCTACATATAAGGTATTAAAATATTTCATCTCAAAGCTCGCACAATGGAAAGCACAACTGCATTAATGTCTTACCTTTGTCTAGTGCAGGTAAAAAGATATTAGTTGCTGTTCATATAATATTTATTTGTTTATATTGTCATAAATTTCATGATTTTCTACGTATTTTAGCAACCAAGTAGTATAGGCAAAACTGCTTAGCCTTATATGAAAGCTCTCAGCTGGATGAACAAAATGCTGCTGTCAGTTTGTGTGCAACTTGAGTGGTTGCTGAGATATTGCAAGTTTTTTACAAAATAATACAAATTGTATAGTTACCATGTTTACTGTAACATAAAATCTCATTTAAGGCATAGTAGCTAAAGAAAACTTCTACTATAAAATAATTTGTGCTGAAAAGTTTGCCATTTACAGTTCTTTGGTAACTCCTGTGATTCCAGAGATATGCACATTTGATTGAAATGTAAAGACAAATTAATTCTAACAAAAAAGCTTAGGCACTGCCCATTGGAAGTTAGAATCACCTTTTAAAGTTCATAAGACATTGTCCTGGAATCACATCATTTATGACGTCTAGCCTTTAAATCCAATCTACTCACCCTATCTTTGCATTTTGTGGTGAGCAACAGATTAGTGCTGTCGTCAGTGACATTGGATTTCAGCCTGGTGCTTTGGCAGTGTGGGGTAGTTGAGTATTTTTTAAACATAACTATAAAAAAAAAAAAAAGAGAAAAAGAGAGAGCGAAAGTGGAGAGGAATTTTACCTTTCCCCTGGTGGGTTGGGATTTGGTGTGATGGTTGGGGAGTTTGCCTCACAGATACAGAGGGCAGGTTTCATTTTTCCTGCTCACAAGTCTTTGACAAATTTGACATGGGTTTCTGAGATGTGGTAATTGTAAATATGGCAGAAGCATTTCTGCCCTGCTCAGTGTAAAATTATGCTGCATGCCATGAGACATTATACTATTGAGTACTTTATCTCTAGAGTTTACAACTGGCTATAGAATAGAAAATCTACAGCAATAATGGAAGAAGTCACTTCCAGAGAGTAAAACATACATGGAACAGTCACACAGGGGTCATACTGAGGCCCTTTCTGTTTTTAATTTCTATAGCTATACTTAAAAAGAGATCACTCATGTTGGGTGTCATTGTTCACTGACAATTTTAAAATAGCCAGAGTAGTAACTAATGTGAGAGAACAGGTTAAAGACCAATTATACATTGACAAGTTACATGAGTGGATTCTACAAAGCAAGGTCGTGTTTACTGCTAAGTAGTCTAACCTCTCATGCAGGCAACATGCTGTAGCCGTATCTCATATTAAATGGGCGTAACTCTGTCACAAAAGCCAAATTATAATTTTAGGTACTATACCTAGGCTTATTTTGGTATGGGTGGGGAGTGTTTTTGAGCTTTTGTTGGTGTTTGGTCCAGCTGGGTGTGGGGAGATACTGTTTAGGCTGGTGTGGGAGTGGGACTTTGGCATGCTTGTCAGAGTTTACTTTGGGGATGGTTTATAATTCTGGGAATTCCGGAATGCCCACAGCAGTAGTGCATAGTTTCTTCCATCAGCATCTGAAGTTCTATGATCAGGTGCTTTGCAGCTTCATCACAGCTTTCTTGAGGTTTTTTTTTTTTTTTTCTCGCTGCTGGCTTTGTATTTGTTTTATTTAGGTTTAAACTGCTGAGCAGTGGTGGCCAGATCATGTCAGATTTTTGATCAAAATGGGAGGTGAAGGCATTTCTTGTTGAGAAATCAGCAGAACAGAGGCAGTCTAGCTCTGTAAGTGTTGACCCTGGTGGATGCATGTATAGCAACCTGACATTGCAGGATCTGAGTGAGACATCCTTTCCTGTCAACTGTGCCAGATCAGAGAGAAGGAAGGGGCATGACATGGCGACAAGTGCTTCTTCCAGCGTAGTGACTGTGCCTGTGCAGAAAGGAGAGATAACACGTAATTTATCAGACTTAATGGGTACAGAAGAAAAGGGTATGGTACAGTCAGCAGATGAATACTAGGGTACATTTTTGGATACATTGCCTGAAGTCGATAAACCCGGATTGTTTGATTTGTTTGTGTAAGAGGGTTTTCAGGATGAAAATGGAGCTTAGATTAATGTTGCTGGGTCAGCCTGGGACCCTGGGAGGCCAATTATGGGTGAGCCAATTCTTCTTCAAGGTGAACCAACAAGGTAATTTTCAGGGAGACAGGTATTATGGGCTCTCCAAGTTCAGCTATCTTTTCACAGATAACTTCAGCCATTGAGGGATAATGTTTTGAAGGGAGAGTATATTGATATTTTGGATTTAGTCAGTAACAATGGGGTCCAATGTTTGTGATGGATGCACAGGTCACTGGGAGCAAAGCTTTGATGACAGCCCTGCCAGTTTTATGTAAGAGGAAAGGAGGTAAGGCCCAGTTGCATAAATGGGAAAACTGGATTGTTGGGTTTATTTGTTTTATGGCCATTTTAGTGAAGAATAATCCTAGTTAGGCTTTGACTTTGTTAGCTTATTTTAGATCTATCAAGGAGGTGCAAAGGTTTGGGAGGGGGTTCACTTGGTTATGGTACGCACAGATGTTTAGGAAACTCAAAGCTTCTGACGCTTCCCTCATATGGGAAGAAAAGCATGTCTTGGTTAACAAACCTAGGCTCTCCAGTCAAGTTGTTACATAAAGTGGCCCTAACATCATTAAATCATGTTGGCAATTTAAAAATGGGTTCTGCTTGTGGCCATCTTGTCATTTTCAGTATATGTGCCTGATCTATGGCAAGGGCATAGGTGTTGGTCAAAGGAAGCAGCAGCAGGGGTGCAAGGTTCGGTTTTACCTAGGGGTCATATACCTGTGGGCTTTCTAAGTAATTAGCCCGGGGGGGGGGTCTCAAACATTTCATATCAGAAGGCAAGGACTGTCATTTTGTATTCCTCATAGAAATAGGCCTACTCCTTTTCCTGTTAAGGCTGATGTTTTGTTTTGTTTATTGGCAGGTTACTGCAATCATTGTCTTAGGCAAGAAGGTTTTGGAGGATTTTCACATGTGTTTCAACTAAAGCCTAGAAAGTGTCTCAGTTTCAGACTTGTAGTAACCAAAAGTCCATTAAAGACAAAGAACGTGTTGAGGCTATTTCTTGAGAAGGAGATTGCAATGGTCAGCATTATGGGCCCCTTTTTCTACTCTTCCGGTCTTTCACTTTCAAATTTCTCCTTTGGGTTTAGTACCTAAAAAGACCCCCTGGGCAGTCCAGACTCATTCATCACTTGTCTTACTCTCCCGGCAACTCAGTCAATGGCAGCATCAGTAGGGAGGATGCTTAGGTAAAATTTAGAGATTCTTGGCTGGGTAAGACTGATACTGAGTCAGCCTTTCATTTAATTCTGATTTGTTCAGCTGAATGGGGGTTCCTGGGGATGAAGGTGGACGGAGACTTTTTCATGGTTACAGCCATGTCCATTGGTTATTCCATGGCGTGTTCCATTTTCAAGAAATTTAGTTCTGCTTTACATTGTATTTGGAGCAAAGGGCTCTGGAACAGGTAGCAGTCCAGTATTTGGTTGATTTTTTTTTTGTCATTGGAGAGGATAGGACAATGATAGATATGGCCCTTACTACCTTTGTTGAATTGTGTGGGGAACTCCATGTCCCACTGCCAGAAGATAAAACAGAGGGCCCTCTCAGAACATTGTGTTTCTTAGGCCTGGAAGTCAATGTTTCTGTCTCTGTGTTTATTTATTTATTTATATTTGTTGACCGGAAGTGTACGACGTAGGTCCATTTTCAGCAGAGGCCGGGGGAGGAAAGCTCCACAGTTAAAATAAACAAACAGTAGTTACATTGGATTACATAGCGACTAACAATTTACATAGCAATTACTTACAACATATTTACAGATGAAGAACACAGTACATCAGTAGACAACTAGAATCTTTATCTGTGAAGTACATAACAGACATTAACAAAAGTTACAATAAGAAGTTCCTGCTGTATAATAAGTACTAGGCTTATGAGCATCTGAGCTTGCTATAATCAAGGTAGTTAGTGGAGTGGAAAGAAAGGTAGTGGTTGGATGGGGTGGGTGATATTAGAGTGGGAGTTGCAAGGGCATAGCCAGCATGTTTTTAGGTGCGCTTTTAGTAAAGTTTTGAAGTGTTCAGACTTCCTTTGGATAAGCTTAAATACAGAATTCGTCAATTCTGGGGCTTTAAGCAGCTTAGTATATCTCAGGTCATGGAGCTTCTGGTCCTCCGCAATTTTGAGTGTTGGGTTGTTGGCCCAGGTAGGCCCTTTGTTAGGAATTTAGGCAACCTTCTAAGAGTGGAACAACAGAAGCATCACCTTGGTCAGAGAGACTAGGAAGATCAAGGAGTATTTGGGTATTTAGAAGTTCTTTCTGGCCCTCCATAATGGTAGTGTTTTTTGGCAGAAGGATTGAATGTCCACAGGGGAGGGTCAGTTGTTCACAGGTGCAGCAGGGGTGCTGAAAATGGGTACCTAATGTCAAAACAGATGGTTTTATAACCTCTTGGCCTTCTTCGAGGGGTAATCAAGTTAGAAGAGATATTACTTTTCTAGAACTTATGCCCATTTGGGTGGCACTGGTGGTCTGGGGTGATGTTTTGGAGGACAGGAAAGTATTTTTCATTGTGACAACATTTCAGTAGTGTGTGCCTTGAACAAGAGGAGGTCTAGGGCTCCTAGTGTTCAGTCTTTGCTCAGGTATTTTATGCTATAGAGTCTAAGAATTAAGGTCATTTAGGACTGTTCACATTCTGCTCCAGTTTAATATATTAACAAATTGCCTGTCTCGCTTACAAATAAAGAAGTTCAATGAATTGGCTCCAGAGGCATGCAACGATCAGACTCCTCTTCTAGACTACAATTGGTTGATTGGCAAAGAGTAGTGGCCTACTTCATTTCGCAGTCATGGGCAACTAGTGCCAAGAAGTCATATGGTTCCTCTACTGCAGCCTTTTTGTAATTTGTTAAGGAACTACCTTCAGGTAGCAGGATTTGGGCTCCCTCTATTATTTGCCATTTTTTGGTTTCCAAGTGCTGTCAGAATGAGGCCAATAAGACCATTCTAGTCCATCTGTTGGCCCTCAGCTTTTGGGCTAGGATATCGGGTAGTCTCCTGTTTTTCACCAAAGATTGGTGAGTGGTAAGATTGGTAAGTGTTAGGGGTAAGATCTTGGACAGGGTCTCTGATGGTCGAAGGCCTATTGACCTAAACATGTTGCGGATCATTATTCAGGATATTCAGAGCATCATGTCCTGTGCAGTACTTGTGCCATCTGTTACTCTGGCTACTTGGATGTATTGGAGGGGTTTTACAGTCAGGTAATTGTTGCCTACCTTTAAGCGGGAACATGTGTATATTTTTAACAGTTCCATATCAGTGTGGCTACATTAATCCAAAATGGATCAGCCTGGTTTAGTTGAGGTCTATTTCCACTCCTTTATTGCACCTTGTGCATTGTGGTTGGACTCTGTCCCAATTCCTTGTCCCTATCTCTGCTGCTACATTGGTATTTTAAGAGGGGGACAGTAGGCCCATCACTCCCAGGATAATTAGTGCAGTTCTGCACAAAGCTGTCCACGTCCAGAATGTGTCTGGCCTGGGCATTTACCTGCACTGCTTTTGTATTGGGAGCACCTCTGATTTGGCTAGAGAGGGTCAATCTATTGCTGTAATTAAGTGGGCTGTGAGATGGTCTTCAGATGCCTTTTTGAATTATGTAAGATAATTAGATTATTTCTTTATGTTGCAGGTATATTTCAAGTGGTCATTTGGGACATTTTTACATTTCCAGGGCAGTTTGAGAGCAGCTACTTAACCCAACAGATTAAACTTATGTCTTGATCCTTCCCCCTATGAAGTGATTTGGAAAGGTTTCCCAGGCTTAAGGTGTTCTTAGCTTTTGTCTTGTTTGAAGGATTTGATTAATGTGATTGGCATATGTCAGACAATTGTTTTGCACTTTGGAGGTAATGACGTGGCCTGACTGATGAAGATTTTTAGAATGCTTATTGTGCACAGCAATTACATGGCTAGGGGCCTTTGTCTGCTGATCAGTTATGATTTAAAGACTGTCCTTATTCTTGTCTTACTAGAATTTCGGGAATGTCTGAAATTTGGTAACCATTGAGTGTGTCGGGTGGTTGTGGCTTTAGGCTACCGTATTATTGAGCATTGGGATTTGCCAAACAGAGACCGTATTTGTTTGTGATCTGAGACTTGACCCACTCAGTTTGGACCTTTCCTTGGGTGTACCAGAAGTTTTATTATTGGTGTGAATACTATTAGTATGTTCTTAGTTACTTAGTATATTGTGATCCCAGGAAAGGGGGGAACACATTTCATCTGGTGGGATATGGTGGTGGGATTTTTCATTCCCCCTTGTTACCCCCCCCCTGTTCTCCTGGACATGAAAGGGGCGGGCTCCTATATGTTTATTGTATAGTACGAGTGAGAGCGGGTGTTTATGCTGTACTTTTTGAGAGATATGTGGATAACAGTTGTGGGGTTTTTAAGATGCAGGAGTCACCCGGTCATGCTTGGTTTCATGGTGTTGGAAGTTTCATGGCATATTAATTGTCCTACAATTGTTCAATACGGCAGTTTCAATAAAGAAAGTCACAAAGGCAAACTTGTGTGTGTTTTCTTTAGTGAATCTAGGACAATGCAAACTTCCAGAGCTCCACGGGAGGGAATGAGTTAATAATGTACTGAAGTACAAAACTTTTTTAAAGTAATATTCTACTATTCTGGTGGTTTAGTGCCATCATGTTGGTGTTGAGAGACAGATTCAGCTGTAAGACAGGTGGTGAGAGACAGATTCAGCTGTAAGACAAACCTTTTTTTTTTTTTTTTGTGCTGCCCAGAGCAAGTTAGAAACTCCTGCAACAAGACAAGATATGAGAGGTGCGAAAGATTTAGATTTCCAGATTTGAAAGTACACAAAGTGCTGAGTCATAAACATTGAGAGACTGGACATGCAAATGAAGTACTCTAGAACAGGATTCTTCTTGAAACACTCGGGTCAGCTTACAATCCAGGCAGGAATGAACATTTTTCTGTATTCTAATGTATCTGTTTGCATACTTCTTTAACACTGTAAAACCCAGGATATTGTGAACAAGTGAAGGACAGTAGGAGTAGAAAATATGTGGTTGGGCTGCCATTGCAGATGAGGCATTCCTTTCAGCTGTCTAGAATTTCCCAAATTGTCCAGATTTTTCCCTCATATTTTGGGTCTGTTTCTTATAAAAATATATGGCTTTGTTACAAATCATTAAGGACTGCAGTCATTAAATAATGACAGATATTTGAGTTTCAGAGTTAATATCCTTCAGGAAATGCATGCTAAAGCAAAACCTGTTATTCTAATCAACTTTCAAAGTATACGAATAATATTTAAATTCTGTCCCCTATTTTGGGCCTGTGTCTCCCATTGTTTTTAACTTTGTCCAGAATTCTTGTGCAAGTGTTTGAAAGATATGCCCAGAGTCTGTGTTGAGCTACAGAGAAAGACAGAGAGAGAGAAGTAGTTAGTAGTGTAGTGGACAGCAGGCTGACAAAATATAGGCAGCGATTGATAACTCTTTTTGTAGCCACCAGGGAATCTTTTTGGACGGGGGAGGGAGGACATACTTTTTAGCAGTCAGACACCAGGTTAGTAAAAAATAAACTACCAGTGGCTTTCTGTATTTTCAATCCCATTTCTCTTAAGTGAAATAACTGTTCAGTGTGACTTCATACCAGTATTTACTTCCATTGCAAGTTGGTTTGTATCATTCAGTAACAGAAATAGCTCTGCAGACATATCCAGGATGTCTTCAGAACTGTTTGTTATGCAGGCTTTGCTCTTAGAAGAATTTGCCTGCATGTTGATGGATCATACGTCTCAACGGAGTAGATTTTTGCAGAATGTCCAGATTTTTGCCTCATTTTTTTTTGGTCTGTTCCTCGTGAAGTTTTTGGATTTCTGCAAGCCACTGAGGCTTTAAGTCACTAAATAATGAAAGACATTTAAATTTAAGACTTCATATCCTTCAGAAAATGCATGCTAATGCAAAACCTGTTATTCTATCAAATTTCTAAGTTTATAAGAACAATCTTTAAAACTGTCCCTATTTTTGAACCTTTGTCTCCCCCATTATTTTATATTTTGTCCAGACTTCTTATACTAAGGGGTTGAGAGTTATGGGGTGGAAGATTTGTTATGTTACATGTAGCAAATAGCTATGCCACAGTTCATCAGGAGAGTATTTACAAAGTATTTCCTAAGAGGTTTAACTACGGGTTTCAGTTTATACTAATGCTAATACTGAGTGTTTGTAAAAACATACACATAATAATGGTTCAGTGTTTAAAGTGCGTGCACAAACCCATTGGTGCAGTAAGATGTATGCCAGATCAGTGAAGATATGATGTCAATAGG
>NC_056733.1:1351287500-1351360000 GCF_019279795.1 Protopterus annectens | reverse complement strand
ACCTCTGCCTGCAGTAATGTTTACTATGCCATGGCAGATACCCACCAGTACTGATCTTGTTTCCATTACTCATGTCTCAAGCTCATTCCTTTCTGTCAGAAGTCTCAGATTTCAGTGTTTGCCTTTATTGTACACACACTAGACCTCACTGTTGAGTATCATCACCATGCAGTCTGTCAGGAAGGAAAGGTTTGTAATGGAAAGGACAAGGCCGCTCTGCATATAAGTATTAATTTAAGTAAGAAGATGGATAGCTTTTATTTGGAGGATTATAAGGGCAATCAAAAGCATAATATCTAATTTCACTGTCTGAGAGACTAGATTGAAGGTGAAGCTACATTAAGAAAGAAACTTAAAAAAATGACTGATAGATGTTTCTAACAAAGCAATATCAGGGGCTCAGTGGCAAGGCCTGCCAGCTGTGTGTTACACCGTTTTGATTATATTCTTGGCACATATTGAATGAATGATTGACACAGAGTGGCACATGAGGCTGAAAGTATTAATAACTTGGTTTAATTAGTGTTATTTTGTTTTAACTTGTAGCACTGATGTTTAATTAATCTAATAGCTTACACAATCATTCACATATGCAAACCATATGAGAAGATCTTTTCTATACTTGAATTGGGATTTCTGTGTGATGATAGGTGCTGTGTGATGGCTGTATGTCCCTATGACCAAATGTTTTTAAATGTTTATTAGGTCATATTGCTTGGGCCAGACTGTAGTAATTAGTGACAAACTCAGTGCTTGAAGGTGACTACCCACTATCTAGGCTTAATTCTGTACGCTGAGGCCCTGTTACCATTTTCATTAAATGTTTATTTATAAACTGTGCAATTAAAATAACTGGACATTTAGGTATGGCAACAGAATAATGAAAATTGCTAAAAAGAGAATATGTGTATTGCAAGGCAAAAACAATGGAAACTGTTACTAGATTTTTTTTGGCAATGATTTAAGTTTCTACTAACTTCAGTCCAATTAAAGAGAGGATTGATGACTGAACTGATAATAGAGATAGTTTGAATAGAATGCTCACTTTAGCATGCACAAGGAAGCAGGATTGATGCTTGCATTCTACAAGTGTTATTGTCTACCCTATGGATAGAAGGAGCTTGTAGATGCCCTAAGGCACATGCATTTACCAAAGCCATTCTGTTCTATGGGTACTGATAACTAGAAAAATTGGAGCATGAATAGCCAGGCTTAAAATGGCTCTAAGGCCATTAGCCTAGACGACCAGTAGTGGATTGTAATAGGGGAAGTTTAGACCGAGGCAAGGGGCCAAAATGGTTTTAATTGTTGAAAGGAGAGTGGGGGGGGGGGGCTGTTTGTGGGTGAGTGCATCCTCAATTACCTTTTTGGCTTTGCAGGATTAGTGTGAACTTGTATGGAAGAAGTTGGAGTACTTGCGGCTATTTATCCATCCTTCCATCTACAACTCCTTTTCCCATTTTTTGCACATAGGGTCGGGGTGTCACTTAAACAATAGCAAACAATTTAAGCCAAGGTTTACACCACTGGGTGGCTAGCCCTGCCACAGTAAAGTTGAAATTATGAAGCTCTCACCTATCCCTGATTTTGCCACATACATTTGGTTTGTTCCAGGTAATTGCAGTGTGTATGTATGACAGGAATTTGTATGTTTCAGAAAATGCAAAAACTTGTTGCTCTAAGCAACATTCTAAGTATATATGACAACAATATTTTAAATATGTCCCTAATCTGGGTCTCTGTCAATCATTACTGTCCATAATTCTTTTAGGCTTTGATAATGATTCTTGTACTAAGAGGTTGAGCGGTACTTTTGTTTTTTTTCTGTAAAATCACTTGCAGCTGATGTATACACAGTAACGTGTGAATGTTAGGACAGGGGATTAAGGCTCTGAGCTAGTTATTATCTGCAGAGTTGTGGTAGGAGCAGTTGGTGTGATAAAGAAACTTACCTCTTCGTAGCTTTGTCAGTTAACTGCTTGATTTTGTGGCACAAGTGTTCCTTTGTTTGAAATAAGACAAACTTGCTCACTTTCAAAGCTGTGTTATACTTTTCAAGCAATCATCTAATTGCAAGACTCTTAAATTTCTTCATTCTGATAACAAATGTCACTGTGTTCATGGTAATTTGTGCATTTTAATGAAATCCCAACCCTTCAAAACAAAATTGAAGAGGAAAAAACACTGGAACAGAAAAGAAATGCAAAAGCCATTGCAGATAAAAGTAAAATGATAAAATGAAGAAGGTAGACCAAACACCACGAATATTATAGATGCTTTAATTAATTTAAAATCCAGGAAAGTAAGCGCTTTCGCGTGCCACCAATGCACGCTTCATCAGACAAGTTTAAAATATAACAGTGAATCATGCCTTTATATACCTTGTAGCAGCAGCTCTTAATAAGTTAATTAGACAATTAATTAAATCATTAGATTCTTAAAGTCAAACCATTTAAAGATATATATGCCTTAAACAATGGGACGGTGTTAAGTCAAACAAAGTGAACTTATAAAAGTCATGCATTATGAACAGCTATATCCACTGAAATACACAGTAATCCTATGTACACCTAATAACAAGTGTAGTAGTTAGTGAAGAAAATTGAGACTGTTAGCTATTAACTAGCTGCTGCCTGTAGTCCAGGGTTTGATTCCCACAACTTCCATTTGCCAGCTATGTGACTTTAAGCAAGTTACTTAACTAGACAGTGACATGAAGAAATCAGAAAATGTGTCTGTGGCTCCTCAATCATCCTCTTGACCTCATACTGAGGAACTATGTGTGAACTATGAGCCTATTGTGTATTTGTGTAAAGCAACTTGGAATACTTTACTGTTGTCCATTTTTCTTCTCACAGTTGGACTTTTGAGTTGTAGACAGTCAAGTAACTGGAATTAATGGATATGGATATTAATATATTATAATGACAGCAGTTGTATGATCTTTAACCCAATAAACCAATCAGGAATGTAAATTCAAAACACATACATGTATGTATAGACTAGAAAAAATGTGTATGGTGGGCATAATGTTAAAACTACACAGGGCCCAAGGTACACTTAATTTGCCACTTCTTCTACTGATGCCTTGTTTTACTTTTGGAGCTGTTTTTCTTCCTTTTGTGTGTATATGACATACATATTGGAGTGCCAGACCTACTCACAGAACTGCTTGATTCTAGCTTTAGCAAGTACATTGTAAGCACTGTAACGTCACTGAGAATGGTATGTCAAACATTCATAAACAAAAGTGATGTCTCAGTCACTGATGTATTTGTGATGATAATGTTGTTAGGGCAGCAAAGCTAAACCATAATCACTGCCAATAAAGTGAATAGCTGTGTATGCTGGCTAGAACAGCTCTTCAGTGAGAAAAAAATGAAGGGTAGCATGTCATGGGGTATATGACATATTGTCAAGTAACTTCTGTACAAATCTGCTAAAATCAAAAGTTAGATAAATCATTTTTAACATTAATTTCTAATATTTTACCTAGTAGTTGATTTTAATGTAAGTGATATGACATTGTGCAATTATACTAATTGAAATGTGTTTGGATGTGAAGCTCCTAGTTTGCAGTATTAGTGTGAAGCAAACAAATAAGCCATCTCATTTCAACTTAGCTTTTATAGCAGTGTCTTTATCTCAAAGTTTTTCCAAATGCTGTTGCAGGATTTCATTATGGGTTTGCCCACAATTTATATAGACTGTTATATATATATATATATATATATATATATATATATATATATATATATATGCTATATGTATATATATATATATATATATATATATATATATATGTGTGTATGCATGTGTATATGTGTCTATCTATGTCTGAGTATGTGTGTGTGTATATATATATATATATATATATATATATATATATATATATATATATGTATGTATGTATTTGGGACACCACTTAAGTCGACTGTCAGTATAGTCGACAGCTGTTTTGTTGACACAATTTGATCAACAACATGGCTGAGTCACAGTTGTGTGTGATCACTACATTACGGAGTTGGAAAATATCAACTTTCAATGATATTGTGAAATCTTGGTATGGGAATATATAACTAGGCAGGGGGTGTGGGTTGTGCAGAGGGGCTTGCCTTTTTGAAAAAAAAAAACATTATCTTTTGGTTGCATGATCTAAGATTATGTCTTGAAGCAAGCAAAATAGTGTGCCAACACTTTGTTTTTGATTATTTTGTGTCAAATTTAGTAACATTAATATGTGGTTGATTAAATATGTTTTTTAATCAGACATTTCAGCACTCCTCAATTTTCTTACTTGGTAGATAACTTTTCTGCTTCCCTTTATTTAAACTAGGAAATTCTCTCAACTTCAGGAACTTAAACACTGATCCTTGCCTCACTCTTTAGAAGGACAGAGTCAGTCTGTGCACAAACCCTTCATGTCTAATGTGGTCAATAGGCTGTCTTTAAAGCAGTCTGTACAATTGTCAGTCTTCTTTCACAGCCTACAAAACAAATGTAAAAGAATCATTCACTTCTTATTTATCCATAGGCAACTGAAATATTTGCATAGGGCAAAAAATACAAGAAGCACAGATCAACTTGTTTGTGTCTTTATTAGCTAAAAGAAAACAGCTGCCAGTTTCCAAACAATACATATCAAAATGTTTGGTGTACTTCAAGCCCTACTCCTATAATTCTCATCAGAAAACTATCAAATGACACATTAGGTCTCATACTACAAAAGCAACAACTGCTATTATAGCATATCTAAGAAGGATGACTATGCAGGACATATGAAAAGCAGAAATTAGTTTATCTCCACACACATTTTCCAAGCATTACAAATTAAATATCACGTCCAGAAACAGGGAAAGTTTTGCAATTTCCATTCTGCAGGTTTTCTGCTGCCTATGTAATCCAACACTCAACAGACATTAGCAATGAAAACTGTCCAACAGATCATAACTACTGTAACAGTGATCCATCTACAAACATAGTAAAGTTGTGTAAGTGAGTTACCATAACATTAGGTGATAAGAAGGGTCACTGTTACAGTCCTATATCCCACTCACCTGCCCATATTCTCGTGCTTGAACATTCTGGAGCTGGTTTGGGTACCAGTTCTGCTGTGTCTCATCCACATCCTCTTCTGTTAAATGTTTTTTGCCCTCCTGGTCAGGGATGGTTTGAGGGAAGCCAGCTTTTGCAGAGCCTTCTTGAACCTATTGGACAGACTCCTAGGAACTATGAGACACGAATGGGCCTAGGAGTTATAAGATGGATAATACTCTTAGCTTCACAGACAAGAAAATACAAAAAAGTCACTCCTGTTATCACTTATATGTTGGGGATGCAGTGATGTCAAAATGATGCAGACATCTGTCCAGCTGGCTGGGAAAAGGGAACTACTCTCTTTCAAAGCTACTTGAGAAATGCACTCAGAAGCAAATAACCTAGACTTTGGCTAAAAATAATCTTTCTCCAAAACAACATGCATTTCTTCTATAGCATAGTACCCGTACTGCCCTACTAAAATTTCTAAGCACCATATATGATGCATAAACGTCAGGATTGGGCACTTACATTATTGATTTTGCTCTCTACAAAGTCTTAAGCATTGTTTCTCATCAGTTGTGGTTGCACAAACTATCACAATTTGACTAAATTGTGAACATAATACAATAATTTAGTCATTGTATGTCAGACCTTAGTCATAGTGTACACTGGTTAGACTCTGAATTTCAATCTCTAAAATCCGGTATTCCTCAAGGTTCATCCTTGGACCTCTGTTATTCAACATCTTTATTAAAGGCCTGCACAAAATATCTGAAAAAACATATAGCACTAGTTCAGTATGCTAATGACTAGATATTATTATTTGTAGCTACAACGTTAAAACATTTAGAAACTCTAATTGAAACATTCACAACTTAGAAACATGGCTCAAATAATGCCATTGAGTAGTTAATGACCAAAAATCAAAACAAACTCAAAGTTCTACTGTCAAAATTACATCTCATAGCAATATATACAGAAAGTAACCCATACAAAATTACCAGATGTCATAATTGTTGATGAATTGAACTTTCATTAGCACATAACCTAAAACATGTAAAAAGCACATAATAAATTAGGCAGGGTTTGTAAAATAAAACCATACATCATAAAAGAAACAATGTATGCAACAGCAAATCCAGTTCTGCTTGCCACCCTACTTCATCCAGCTGCAGTCCTTACATGCCTGCAGAACTCTGTACTTCTCCTTAAGCTTGACAGAGTTTTCACCAGATTCACTGCTAACCCTCCAAATAAAACCCATCACTGTGTAGCAGTCAAAAACTAAATTGGTTGGAATTTAAACATTTCCTGAACTATTCCCAAATTAAAACAGCCAACATTCAATACAAACCAAATAACCCCCACCCCCCCCAAATTATACACAATATAAAAAACACAGCTGCTTAAGGCAGCTCAAATCTAAATATCAATGGCAAATATATGCCACCGAATCAAACAATCCCTTTGTCGACTGCTTTTACTCAGTTTATGTGGCAAACCTTTTGAAAATATTACCTAAACATCTGAGGCTGCACCAAAGCATTACTCTGTTTTCCAGTCACTTAAAAGAACATTTCATCCAAAACTGCATTTGCCTTCTATGTAAAGCCTAACATTGATTAACTATTTAGTACATCCAAACATTGTTATCCTATTAATTTACAATGCACACCACTATACACAGGAATATATATTAAAACCAGTTCTTCTCATCTATAAACTCACCTTATTCCTCACCTGTAACATTTTTCCTTTCTTTGCCCACTTCCTTTGATGCTTGGTCTCTACTTTTACCTATCTAGAAAACCTTCCTTATATCTCCACAATAAATAAATTTTGAGTGCCTGCTTTTTGCTATTAATCTGTCTTTAGTCTTTCTTCAGTCTGTTACAAATGTAGTGAAGATATACATGTAATTATATGCTGCTTAGGTTCATGGGTGAATACTAGGCTAACTGCCTTGAAGGGTCATTTTAAGCCTAGTCAGTAACTTGAGATCAGAATCAAACCCTGTACCTTGTGTCTGTGAAGTGAAAACCTTAATCATTATGCCAAACGTACCCCTTCTTATTGCATTTCCTTTTATACAACAGTGACAGCACTTGTTGCAAAAGGTATCTCTGTGGCCATGTCACTTATACTGAAAACTGCTTTTGCTCATACCTGTATTATAATAGGCCTATCCCAGTCAACAAATGGAATCAGTGGTTATCTAACTAACTAACTCACTAACTAAATAAGGCCATGCATTGGGACTTCTGATGCTGAAGTCCCAAGGTTATAGCTACTGCAACTGTGATTCAGCTTGAATATCCACTATTATGGTAAGTGCCTTACACAGTTGTAGTTCAGGACTGTACAGCCTCCATTAGGGTGACAACTATGGATGATGGTTCTAATGCTGCATAAAGCACTTTTTTGTATAATGAGTCATTGTGACTCACTGTGTTTCCTTCATCTAATGCTAGAGCCTCAGTTGTATTGCTCCTTTTTTTGTTCTCTTCATTCTCTTTGCACTATTAACACTTCATACTATTTTAATCGCATTCCTTTTTTGCCGGAAAGTAACATTTTTTTTACTGATTCTAATTAGTATTTTTATTTCTTTATGTCCTCCTTTTTTGTGCATAGTTAACCTTACACTTGCTGATACCAAATCCTGATTACTAGATTATATACTACCCATCTAAACGTTCCAGTGTGTTCTGGGTATTCCAGCTTCCCAAACAGTCTGCTGGTAGTTTTTCAGAAACTGACTCATTTATCATTCATGATCACATTGTTATGAATATGTTGAGCAACACAGATGTTGTTTTTTAATCTGTCATTTATTTTTGTTATGCTTAACTGTTCTTTACTATTTACAAAAATAGTGAGTTATTCGTGTGGACCAGTTGCTAATTAGTCATTTTACTTCTCACAAGGACTCTTGGTATTTCCTAATCAGCATGTGGTAATGACATTGAGCCAGTTGTCCCTTTTTATTCATAACACCGGCAGTGGGTAACAAGTGGGAGGAACAGAGATGATAGTCATAAGTCAGAACTGCATCGTCATCATTGTCATGATCATATGACTTTCTTGGCAAATGGCATTCATTCACTCCTGAAAAGCAATAACCAAATGAGTTGCAGCAAGTCAGAATTTAAAAATATTTTATGTGTGTTTACAGACAGGATGCCTCAAGTTTAATAAACCGGTTTCATGTAATCTGAAGAAATACCAGCCTGGTACGAAATGGGCTTGCAGACTCTCACATATAATAAAATACTGTTAGAATAAAGTGACCTTTTGTACAACAAATATTGCTTAACGTGGAGTTTTGTGAAAGGTATCTCAGAATAAATAAATTCTTCCTGAAACAGAATGTAATTATTTTTTTATCTTTCGTGCTGAAGACATGTCAACCAGTTTCTTCTTAAGTGAGGTATGCAGTTGTCAGAGGGTAACAGTAGTACTAACACCACAGACATGTGGACCTTTAGGGCAGATTCCACTTTTATGAGCCACGTATGCTGCCATTATCTTTACATCTTGAAAAGGCAGCCACTAGTAATTGTCATCCTATTTATGTGTTTGTTTGTTTGTTTGTTTAAATTTGTTCCACTGGCAGCACATAGAATTAACTTATGCCTGGTCAGAAATTCTTGAACATCATCTTTGTCTTTGAAAGAGATAGAGGTCATTCATAGGTTCATAGGTTCATAGGTTTATACTAGGCTATCTGCCCTAAGGCATTTATAAGCCTAGCCCAAATTATTGTGGCTTACGCCACCCCTTATATGAAAAAATACTGTGCCCATTAGTTTGTTGTGCCTCTGTCCAGCAGTGACCCAGAGATGATTCCCGGGGTAAACCTACGATCTCCCATCCACAGGTCTAGATTTCTCTTGAACAGAGTCAGCGAGGTGCTCTGCCTCACATGGACCGGGATTTTATTCCACAGCATAGGGAGTCTCTGAGTGATAAATCTATCCCTCCAGCACGTCCTATTTATATCCGTGCTAAGGTTTAAGTCGCTTGCTCTAGTGGTTTTGGTGGATTTGGATTTTTGAGGTGGAGCATGTCCATTAATTCCGGGTTGGACATGGCCTTGTATGTCAGGCACATGTCACCTCTGAGCAGACGGTATGCGACTGAATAGAGCTGGAGTTTCTTCAATCTGGCAGCATATGACAGATTTTGGAGTCCCTTTATCCTTTTGGTGAGGAACTTTTGGGGTCTCTCCAATTGCTGCAGATGTCGGGTGAGATACATCCCGAATGGGGCATTGTACTCGATCATTGGTCTGATAAGTGAAGAGTACAGGGGAACAATGACCTCACTAGATCTGGATGTGAATCCCTTCATGATCAGGTGGGCAATGTAGAAGGTCTTTCTAACCACTTTAGCAATGTGAGTGTCAAAAGAAAGGCCACTGTCAACCTGGGTCCCCAGGTCCCTGATAACCTCTTCTGTGCTTAGTGGATTGCCACCTATATGGTAGCTTGGGGTTACCTTGTTTTTCCCGAAGGGTATGACTATACATTTTTGGCGCTGAACTTCAGGCCATGGCTCTGGCACCAGCTATCTGTTTCAGTGAGTCCCTTCTGAAGGATATCCGTGTCCGATGCACTTTCCACTATGGCGCCCAGTTTGCAGTCATCTGCAAACTTTGTCAGCCAAAGTCCTCCCATGTTGGCCTGTACTTCTGAGAAGTAGATGCCAAACAATAGGGGCCAAGGACCGAGCCCTGTGGGACACCACTTGTGACCGGCTTGGAGTCTGACACAGCGCCAGCAACTCTAACCCTGTGGGTTCTGTCCTTAAGCCAGTTTGCAACCCATCTTGTGACATATGGGTTTACATTTAAGCTGGTAAGTTTTTCTACAATACCCGAGTGGGGTATTGTGTCGAAAGCCTTTGCAAGGTCAAGGTAGGCTGTATGGACTGCCTTTCCTCATCAATGGCCTTGGTGACTATTTCAAGAAGTCCACCAAGTT
This sequence comes from Protopterus annectens, assembly GCF_019279795.1. Taxonomy (NCBI): domain Eukaryota; kingdom Metazoa; phylum Chordata; order Ceratodontiformes; family Protopteridae; genus Protopterus; species Protopterus annectens. Next base: position 1,351,349,975 of record NC_056733.1, on the reverse strand, counting down.
CAAAAGGCATGATCTTCCCTTGACAAAGCCAAACTGGGTCGGGTCCAATGTCTGCAAGTCCCCTATATCTTTGTTTATGAGCTCCATTATGATCCTCTCCATAGCTTTGCAGACTAGACTTGTTAAGCTTATGGGGCGGTAATTACCAGGGTCCGTGAGGCGCCACCTTTGTGGAGTGGGACCACAGTTGCCGTGACGCCACTCCTTGGGCACGATCCTGTGGTAAGGCTGAGATTAAACAGCTGCCTTATGTGCGGGTTTAATTCCTCATTTAGCTCGTAGCACACAGCCGGGGACACCATCCGTCCCATTGATGCTGTGTTTTTAGCTTTAGAGAGAGCAGCTTTCACCTGCGCATTTGAGATGTCCGGGAGGCTACACTCGGCTGGGATAGTTATCTCTCCTTTAGGGGAGAGGGGTGAAGTTTGCACTGAACCTGTCTGCCAGTATGTTGGCAATGTCTGTGGGTTCAGTGATTTTGTATCATTTTGGACTAATTCTGAGCATATCTGTGAGTTTCCACCCAGGTTCCTAACATAGCTGAAAAAGGCCTTATGATTGTCCTTTGAATCCATGGCAATTTTTCTCTCAAAATTGGCCTTAGTTGATTTTATGAGTGCTCGTATTTTTTACTAATAATGATCAGGGGTGACTTCCCTTTTATGGATTTTGTTCTATCATGTAATAGCTTTCTCCTCTTATTGTAAAGTTTGTTAATGGCTGGGGTCCACCAGACTGGACGCTTGCCCTTTGTGGAAAGAGTCTTGGTTTTATTTGGGATTGCCTGATCCATGCAGTCCTGGAGGTGTTCATAGAAGGCATTTGTAAGGGCTTCCGAGCTTGGGTTGTGGTTTCCTCTGACTCAGGGGCCTTGAAGGATACCACACCAGTCTTGAGTAGTGTGAAGTTTGCTTTAGAGAAGTTCTTCACTATGGTCTTTTTGTTTGGGGTGGGGCGGATGTGGATTTCCAGTGAGATTAGTTTATGATCAGATCTCACCAATGAGGGATATACTTCCGTGTGGAGCATTTTGTCCCCATGTTTGTGACAATGAGATCTAGTATATTTTCTCCTCTCGTGGGAACAGTGACTAGCTGTTCCATGGCATTTGAATTTATGAACTCCAGGAACCGTTGGGCTAGAAAGTTAGGGCTTGAGTAATGTTCCCAGTCTATATTCGGGTAGTTGAAGTCACCCAATATGATGGTGTTTGGAGATACATTTATACCCTCCAGTGTCTTCAGGAAGGCTGTGTGGGGTTCCTGAGTTTGAGAGGGTGGCCTGTAGCATGCTACAATTTGTAGAGCAGTTTTGCCTATGGTTAGTTGCACCTGGATGGTTTCAAGCTTCATGCGTTGCCACCAACCTGGAGGTGTGAGTATCCTTTATGAATATGGATACACCCTCCTTTGTGGAGTGGTCCGGGTTTTGGGGCCGGAACGCATGATATGAGGTAAAACCTAATAGTGCCGGGTGCTCTCAGGAGCCTTGAACCAGGTTTCAGTTACAGCACAGACATCGATGTTCTCCATACTGAGAAGGGCCTCGAGTGCGTGCATTTTGAGATTTAGACTTCTGGCATTGAGCAGCATTACCCTCAATTTCTTCCCATTTTTGTTTTCTAGGGTGGTAGGTTTAGAATTTGAGCCTTGCCTAAAAAGGCACTATGGGGTGGCAAGAGCCTTAGCCAATATCCGAATCCCAGGGTGACAGGTGCAAGCCGCCCTTGCGGCAGCGTGGCTTGTCAAGCATGTCATCCCAGGCAGACAGACACTGGATCCCCTTTGAATGACACCAGACATTAAGCCAATTGTTAAAGCTGATCATCTTGTCTCTATATTGTGGCATCATTCTTGGTGAAGGAAGGATACTGCTCAGGGTTAGGGTCATACCTGCCTGGGCTACATAATCAGAGAGCTCCTCTATGTCTCTTTTCATGCAGTCCAGGGAGGTATCGCCTCAGGTCGCTCACACCAGCATGGACAATGACTGTGTCATATTTGTACTTGCTGTGGAGTGACCCGAGTGCTTGTGTTATGTGGCGGATTCTAGCGCCCGATAGGCAGCTTACTGTGACCCTCTCCTTGTTCAGCCTGGTGAGTGGGACGCCAGTGTGTCTGACTATGGAGTCACCTATGACAAGTATGTTTGGTGTTGTATTTGGCCTTAAGGGCTGTGACTGCTTTGCACACTGCTTTTGTGGTTTATGTGTTGCTTGTGGGGTGTCTTGAGGTAGCAGTTGTTTGGGTGTCTGCTTTGGAGGCCTCTGCTGTTTAGGTAAATTTTACTCAGAGCCTCCGAGTATGTCTTTGTGTGTTTATGTGTTTGATTCAGTGGAGTGGTAGCATTATGTGAGGCTGGTTTTGTGGTGTGTGTAGTTGCCTTCTCCTCCTGTCTGGTCTTGCCAGTCCTGAGTTGAGAGAGCTCAGCCTCCAGTTTGGCTAAATAGCTGCATCTCTCGCAAGTATTTGTGTTATGTGGGAGGAGGAGAGGGTTGTCTGTGTACATGAGGCAGTTATAACATTGCCTCAAGATTCCCAGATTCACCAGCTGGACCGGAGAGGAGATTGACAACTGACCTTTGGACATGCTAGAATAATATTGGGAAATCCTTAATTGAAAACAAGGGCCAGTGGGGAGTGAGGGTGTAGTGCTTTTAATTTTTAGTGCTGACTTATATAATTGCTTTAGTGAGCAAGTGCCAGGTAACTTGAGTGCAATGTGTTACAAGTAACTAAATGCAAAAACGACAAACAGTAACTTTCTTTCAAGTGAAACAAGGAAATAAGTACAGTAAGCAATGCAGATATCACTAGTGATCCACAGAAGCGCTTGAGAAGTTGCGTATTAGGTGAATTAGCTTCCAGGGAAATAACAAGCAAACAAACAACAAGCATATAAACAAAGCTAGATTCAGTAGGCCTGGATCTAGTCTATGCTAGAGCAAACAAGGTGAACCAATTTCAGTAAGATACAGTTCAAATATTCAGGCACTATAAACCTTTAACCAGAAAATTCCCAGCTCAGAAGGGCAGAGTCCAGCCTCTTCTCCCACAAGAGTGCAGACCACGAACCTTCTTAATGTAAAATAACTGGCCTGAAGCCCAAGTGCCTAAACCAGAACTAATACACTTGGACACTGGGCTCTCAATCAGCAGTTCCCAACTTAGAAGGATGAAAGCTACCTGTCCTGCCACCACAGTGCTTGCCACAAACCTTCCTAATGTAAAACAACTGGTCTGAAGCCCAAGTGCTTAATCCAAAAGACTTGAATGATAGCTACACTTTAATCAAGTTACAACCAAGCAGTAATAAATACCATTGAATACTTTAGAGAATGTCTGGATTAGTGCTCAAGTTACACAAACAAAGCTAGATCCAGCAGGCCCGAATCCAGTCTATGCCACAGCAAACAAGGCGCACCAACTTCAGTAAGAAACAGTTCAGATATGCATGCACTATAAGCCTTTAACCAGAAATTCCCAGCTCAGAAGGGCAGAGTCCAGCCTCTCCTCCCACAAGAGTGCAGACCACGAACCCTCTTAATGTAAAATAACTGGCTTGAAAGCCCAAGTGCTTAAACCAGAATTAATACACTTTTAGAATAACAGACACTGAGCCCTCAATCAGCAGTTCTCAACCTAGAAGGATGTAAGCTACCTGTTCTGCCACAACAGTGCAGACCACAAACCTCTCAGTGCAAAACAACTAACTGGTCCGAAGCCCAAGTGTTTAAACCAAAAGGCTTAGAATGAGTTACACCAAGCAGTAATAAATACAATTGAGTATTTTAAGATGATGCAAAAGTAAAAAGAAGTAGGTAAAAACACAAGTACAGTAAAAGCAGATGAAATTTTTTTTTTTTTTTTTTTTTCTGAACAAGTGCTGAGATCAAAGAAACAGATTTGAGTGCTGAAACTAGAAAACTGGCTAGTTACAAGAAAAAAAACAAGCTAGAAGGCTTCCTCAAACACAGAAGGGCTTGGGGCTCAGAAGCCTACAAATAGTCTGTACCACTTAACAAGAAAGGCAGGAAATAAGCTTAATTTTTTTTTTTTCTATTTCCCAGATGCTCTCTTTGTACACAGTAGGAGTGCCTGAAATCAGAATATGATCTCACTGCACTCAGTTGAGTGAGCAAATGAGATGGGCCCAGAGGCAGGCTGAGGGGCGGCAGTTTCAATGCCACTAAGATTAACACCAAAACAAAAACAGGGCGGTGGGTGGGAATAACTGAAGAGCAGAATAACCAGTTAAAAATTCCTTCAACACTCCTTCATACACAGTTTAAATCAATTTAAATACTGTATTTTTAAAAAAAAGTGCATAAAAAGGTACTTAAATTCTCTTATACGTCCAGTTGAATATAACCAAGTTCTTAGCTTGCCAAGCTGAAGTTTTAAAGCAGGAATTATTTCACATGCACCAGTTTAAATATGCAAGGACAGGAAATCAATGAATGTGGCTACCCCCACACCTGTAATTACTAGCAAATAACAAAATTCAGCCAACACTAGCTTTTAGTTCAAGTTACTGAAGAGCAGAATAACCAGTTAAAAATTCCTTCAACACTCCTTCATACACAGTTTAAATCAATTTAAATACTGTATTTTTAAAAAAAAGTGCATAAAAAGGTACTTAAATTCTCTTATACGTCCAGTTGAATATAACCAAGTTCTTAGCTTGCCAAGCTGAAGTTTTAAAGCAGGAATTATTTCACATGCACCAGTTTAAATATGCAAGGACAGGAAATCAATGAATGTGGCTACCCCCACACCTGTAATTACTAGCAAATAACAAAATTCAGCCAACACTAGCTTTTAGTTCAAGTTACTGAAGAGCAGAATAACCAGTTAAAAATTCCTTCAACACTCCTTCATACACAGTTTAAATCAATTTAAATACTGTATTTTTTTAAAAAAAAGTGCATAAAAAGGTACTTAAATTCTCTTATACGTCCAGTTGAATATAACCAAGTTCTTAGCTTGCCAAGCTGAAGTTTTAAAGCAGGAATTATTTCACATGCACCAGTTTAAATATGCAAGGACAGGAAATCAATGAATGTGGCTACCCCCACACCTGTAATTACTAGCAAATAACAAAATTCAGCCAACACTAGCTTTTAGTTCAAGTTACTGAAGAGCAGAATAACCAGTTAAAAATTCCTTCAACACTCCTTCATACACAGTTTAAATCAATTTAAATACTGTATTTTTTAAAAAAAAAAGTGCATAAAAAGGTACTTAAATTCTCTTATACGTCCAGTTGAATATAACCAAGTTCTTAGCTTGCCAAGCTGAAGTTTTAAAGCAGGAATTATTTCACATGCACCAGTTTAAATATGCAAGGACAGGAAATCAATGAATGTGGCTACCCCCACACCTGTAATTACTAGCAAATAACAAAATTCAGCCAACACTAGCTTTTAGTTCAAGTTACTGAAGAGCAGAATAACCAGTTAAAAATTCCTTCAACACTCCTTCATACACAGTTTAAATCAATTTAAATACTGTATTTTTAAAAAAAAAGTGCATAAAAGGTACTTAAATTCTCTTATACGTCCAGTTGAATATAACCAAGTTCTTAGCTTGCCAAGCTGAAGTTTTAAAGCAGGAATTATTTCACATGCACCAGTTTAAATATGCAAGGACAGGAAATCAATGAATGTGGCTACCCCCACACCTGTAATTACTAGCAAATAACAAAATTCAGCCAACACTAGCTTTTAGTTCAAGTTACTGAAGAGCAGAATAACCAGTTAAAAATTCCTTCAACACTCCTTCATACACAGTTTAAATCAATTTAAATACTGTATTTTTTAAAAAAAAAAGTGCATAAAAAGGTACTTAAATTCTCTTATACGTCCAGTTGAATATAACCAAGTTCTTAGCTTGCCAAGCTGAAGTTTTAAAGCAGGAATTATTTCACATGCACCAGTTTAAATATGCAAGGACAGGAAATCAATGAATGTGGCTACCCCCACACCTGTAATTACTAGCAAATAACAAAATTCAGCCAACACTAGCTTTTAGTTCAAGTTACTGAAGAGCAGAATAACCAGTTAAAAATTCCTTCAACACTCCTTCATACACAGTTTAAATCAATTTAAATACTGTATTTTTAAAAAAAAAGTGCATAAAAAGGTACTTAAATTCTCTTATACGTCCAGTTGAATATAACCAAGTTCTTAGCTTGCCAAGCTGAAGTTTTAAAGCAGGAATTATTTCACATGCACCAGTTTAAATATGCAAGGACAGGAAATCAATGAATGTGGCTACCCCCACACCTGTAATTACTAGCAAATAACAAAATTCAGCCAACACTAGCTTTTAGTTCAAGTTACTGAAGAGCAGAATAACCAGTTAAAAATTCCTTCAACACTCCTTCATACACAGTTTAAATCAATTTAAATACTGTATTTTTAAAAAAAAGTGCATAAAAAGGTACTTAAATTCTCTTATACGTCCAGTTGAATATAACCAAGTTCTTAGCTTGCCAAGCTGAAGTTTTAAAGCAGGAATTATTTCACATGCACCAGTTTAAATATGCAAGGACAGGAAATCAATGAATGTGGCTACCCCCACACCTGTAATTACTAGCAAATAACAAAATTCAGCCAACACTAGCTTTTAGTTCAAGTTACTGAAGAGCAGAATAACCAGTTAAAAATTCCTTCAACACTCCTTCATACACAGTTTAAATCAATTTAAATACTGTATTTTTAAAAAAAAAGTGCATAAAAAGGTACTTAAATTCTCTTATACGTCCAGTTGAATATAACCAAGTTCTTAGCTTGCCAAGCTGAAGTTTTAAAGCAGGAATTATTTCACATGCACCAGTTTAAATATGCAAGGACAGGAAATCAATGAATGTGGCTACCCCCACACCTGTAATTACTAGCAAATAACAAAATTCAGCCAACACTAGCTTTTAGTTCAAGTTACTGAAGAGCAGAATAACCAGTTAAAAATTCCTTCAACACTCCTTCATACACAGTTTAAATCAATTTAAATACTGTATTTTTTAAAAAAAAAAGTGCATAAAAAGGTACTTAAATTCTCTTATACGTCCAGTTGAATATAACCAAGTTCTTAGCTTGCCAAGCTGAAGTTTTAAAGCAGGAATTATTTCACATGCACCAGTTTAAATATGCAAGGACAGGAAATCAATGAATGTGGCTACCCCCACACCTGTAATTACTAGCAAATAACAAAATTCAGCCAACACTAGCTTTTAGTTCAAGTTACTGAAGAGCAGAATAACCAGTTAAAAATTCCTTCAACACTCCTTCATACACAGTTTAAATCAATTTAAATACTGTATTTTTTAAAAAAAAAAGTGCATAAAAAGGTACTTAAATTCTCTTATACGTCCAGTTGAATATAACCAAGTTCTTAGCTTGCCAAGCTGAAGTTTTAAAGCAGGAATTATTTCACATGCACCAGTTTAAATATGCAAGGACAGGAAATCAATGAATGTGGCTACCCCCACACCTGTAATTACTAGCAAATAACAAAATTCAGCCAACACTAGCTTTTAGTTCAAGTTACTGAAGAGCAGAATAACCAGTTAAAAATTCCTTCAACACTCCTTCATACACAGTTTAAATCAATTTAAATACTGTATTTTTTAAAAAAAAAAGTGCATAAAAAGGTACTTAAATTCTCTTATACGTCCAGTTGAATATAACCAAGTTCTTAGCTTGCCAAGCTGAAGTTTTAAAGCAGGAATTATTTCACATGCACCAGTTTAAATATGCAAGGACAGGAAATCAATGAATGTGGCTACCCCCACACCTGTAATTACTAGCAAATAACAAAATTCAGCCAACACTAGCTTTTAGTTCAAGTTACTGAAGAGCAGAATAACCAGTTAAAAATTCCTTCAACACTCCTTCATACACAGTTTAAATCAATTTAAATACTGTATTTTTAAAAAAAAGTGCATAAAAGGTACTTAAATTCTCTTATACGTCCAGTTGAATATAACCAAGTTCTTAGCTTGCCAAGCTGAAGTTTTAAAGCAGGAATTATTTCACATGCACCAGTTTAAATATGCAAGGACAGGAAATCAATGAATGTGGCTACCCCCACACCTGTAATTACTAGCAAATAACAAAATTCAGCCAACACTAGCTTTTAGTTCAAGTTACTGAAGAGCAGAATAACCAGTTAAAAATTCCTTCAACACTCCTTCATACACAGTTTAAATCAATTTAAATACTGTATTTTTTTAAAAAAAAGTGCATAAAAAGGTACTTAAATTCTCTTATACGTCCAGTTGAATATAACCAAGTTCTTAGCTTGCCAAGCTGAAGTTTTAAAGCAGGAATTATTTCACATGCACCAGTTTAAATATGCAAGGACAGGAAATCAATGAATGTGGCTACCCCCACACCTGTAATTACTAGCAAATAACAAAATTCAGCCAACACTAGCTTTTAGTTCAAGTTACTGAAGAGCAGAATAACCAGTTAAAAATTCCTTCAACACTCCTTCATACACAGTTTAAATCAATTTAAATACTGTATTTTTTAAAAAAAAAAGTGCATAAAAAGGTACTTAAATTCTCTTATACGTCCAGTTGAATATAACCAAGTTCTTAGCTTGCCAAGCTGAAGTTTTAAAGCAGGAATTATTTCACATGCACCAGTTTAAATATGCAAGGACAGGAAATCAATGAATGTGGCTACCCCCACACCTGTAATTACTAGCAAATAACAAAATTCAGCCAACACTAGCTTTTAGTTCAAGTTACTGAAGAGCAGAATAACCAGTTAAAAATTCCTTCAACACTCCTTCATACACAGTTTAAATCAATTTAAATACTGTATTTTTAAAAAAAAGTGCATAAAAGGTACTTAAATTCTCTTATACGTCCAGTTGAATATAACCAAGTTCTTAGCTTGCCAAGCTGAAGTTTTAAAGCAGGAATTATTTCACATGCACCAGTTTAAATATGCAAGGACAGGAAATCAATGAATGTGGCTACCCCCACACCTGTAATTACTAGCAAATAACAAAATTCAGCCAACACTAGCTTTTAGTTCAAGTTACTGAAGAGCAGAATAACCAGTTAAAAATTCCTTCAACACTCCTTCATACACAGTTTAAATCAATTTAAATACTGTATTTTTAAAAAAAAGTGCATAAAAAGGTACTTAAATTCTCTTATACGTCCAGTTGAATATAACCAAGTTCTTAGCTTGCCAAGCTGAAGTTTTAAAGCAGGAATTATTTCACATGCACCAGTTTAAATATGCAAGGACAGGAAATCAATGAATGTGGCTACCCCCACACCTGTAATTACTAGCAAATAACAAAATTCAGCCAACACTAGCTTTTAGTTCAAGTTACTGAAGAGCAGAATAACCAGTTAAAAATTCCTTCAACACTCCTTCATACACAGTTTAAATCAATTTAAATACTGTATTTTTTTAAAAAAAAGTGCATAAAAAGGTACTTAAATTCTCTTATACGTCCAGTTGAATATAACCAAGTTCTTAGCTTGCCAAGCTGAAGTTTTAAAGCAGGAATTATTTCACATGCACCAGTTTAAATATGCAAGGACAGGAAATCAATGAATGTGGCTACCCCCACACCTGTAATTACTAGCAAATAACAAAATTCAGCCAACACTAGCTTTTAGTTCAAGTTACTGAAGAGCAGAATAACCAGTTAAAAATTCCTTCAACACTCCTTCATACACAGTTTAAATCAATTTAAATACTGTATTTTTTAAAAAAAAAAGTGCATAAAAAGGTACTTAAATTCTCTTATACGTCCAGTTGAATATAACCAAGTTCTTAGCTTGCCAAGCTGAAGTTTTAAAGCAGGAATTATTTCACATGCACCAGTTTAAATATGCAAGGACAGGAAATCAATGAATGTGGCTACCCCCACACCTGTAATTACTAGCAAATAACAAAATTCAGCCAACACTAGCTTTTAGTTCAAGTTACTGAAGAGCAGAATAACCAGTTAAAAATTCCTTCAACACTCCTTCATACACAGTTTAAATCAATTTAAATACTGTATTTTTAAAAAAAAAGTGCATAAAAGGTACTTAAATTCTCTTATACGTCCAGTTGAATATAACCAAGTTCTTAGCTTGCCAAGCTGAAGTTTTAAAGCAGGAATTATTTCACATGCACCAGTTTAAATATGCAAGGACAGGAAATCAATGAATGTGGCTACCCCCACACCTGTAATTACTAGCAAATAACAAAATTCAGCCAACACTAGCTTTTAGTTCAAGTTACTGAAGAGCAGAATAACCAGTTAAAAATTCCTTCAACACTCCTTCATACACAGTTTAAATCAATTTAAATACTGTATTTTTTAAAAAAAAAAGTGCATAAAAAGGTACTTAAATTCTCTTATACGTCCAGTTGAATATAACCAAGTTCTTAGCTTGCCAAGCTGAAGTTTTAAAGCAGGAATTATTTCACATGCACCAGTTTAAATATGCAAGGACAGGAAATCAATGAATGTGGCTACCCCCACACCTGTAATTACTAGCAAATAACAAAATTCAGCCAACACTAGCTTTTAGTTCAAGTTACTGAAGAGCAGAATAACCAGTTAAAAATTCCTTCAACACTCCTTCATACACAGTTTAAATCAATTTAAATACTGTATTTTTAAAAAAAAGTGCATAAAAGGTACTTAAATTCTCTTATACGTCCAGTTGAATATAACCAAGTTCTTAGCTTGCCAAGCTGAAGTTTTAAAGCAGGAATTATTTCACATGCACCAGTTTAAATATGCAAGGACAGGAAATCAATGAATGTGGCTACCCCCACACCTGTAATTACTAGCAAATAACAAAATTCAGCCAACACTAGCTTTTAGTTCAAGTTACTGAAGAGCAGAATAACCAGTTAAAAATTCCTTCAACACTCCTTCATACACAGTTTAAATCAATTTAAATACTGTATTTTTTAAAAAAAAAAGTGCATAAAAAGGTACTTAAATTCTCTTATACGTCCAGTTGAATATAACCAAGTTCTTAGCTTGCCAAGCTGAAGTTTTAAAGCAGGAATTATTTCACATGCACCAGTTTAAATATGCAAGGACAGGAAATCAATGAATGTGGCTACCCCCACACCTGTAATTACTAGCAAATAACAAAATTCAGCCAACACTAGCTTTTAGTTCAAGTTACTGAAGAGCAGAATAACCAGTTAAAAATTCCTTCAACACTCCTTCATACACAGTTTAAATCAATTTAAATACTGTATTTTTAAAAAAAAAGTGCATAAAAAGGTACTTAAATTCTCTTATACGTCCAGTTGAATATAACCAAGTTCTTAGCTTGCCAAGCTGAAGTTTTAAAGCAGGAATTATTTCACATGCACCAGTTTAAATATGCAAGGACAGGAAATCAATGAATGTGGCTACCCCCACACCTGTAATTACTAGCAAATAACAAAATTCAGCCAACACTAGCTTTTAGTTCAAGTTACTGAAGAGCAGAATAACCAGTTAAAAATTCCTTCAACACTCCTTCATACACAGTTTAAATCAATTTAAATACTGTATTTTTAAAAAAAAAGTGCATAAAAAGGTACTTAAATTCTCTTATACGTCCAGTTGAATATAACCAAGTTCTTAGCTTGCCAAGCTGAAGTTTTAAAGCAGGAATTATTTCACATGCACCAGTTTAAATATGCAAGGACAGGAAATCAATGAATGTGGCTACCCCCACACCTGTAATTACTAGCAAATAACAAAATTCAGCCAACACTAGCTTTTAGTTCAAGTTACTGAAGAGCAGAATAACCAGTTAAAAATTCCTTCAACACTCCTTCATACACAGTTTAAATCAATTTAAATACTGTATTTTTAAAAAAAAGTGCATAAAAGGTACTTAAATTCTCTTATACGTCCAGTTGAATATAACCAAGTTCTTAGCTTGCCAAGCTGAAGTTTTAAAGCAGGAATTATTTCACATGCACCAGTTTAAATATGCAAGGACAGGAAATCAATGAATGTGGCTACCCCCACACCTGTAATTACTAGCAAATAACAAAATTCAGCCAACACTAGCTTTTAGTTCAAGTTACTGAAGAGCAGAATAACCAGTTAAAAATTCCTTCAACACTCCTTCATACACAGTTTAAATCAATTTAAATACTGTATTTTTAAAAAAAAGTGCATAAAAGGTACTTAAATTCTCTTATACGTCCAGTTGAATATAACCAAGTTCTTAGCTTGCCAAGCTGAAGTTTTAAAGCAGGAATTATTTCACATGCACCAGTTTAAATATGCAAGGACAGGAAATCAATGAATGTGGCTACCCCCACACCTGTAATTACTAGCAAATAACAAAATTCAGCCAACACTAGCTTTTAGTTCAAGTTACTGAAGAGCAGAATAACCAGTTAAAAATTCCTTCAACACTCCTTCATACACAGTTTAAATCAATTTAAATACTGTATTTTTAAAAAAAAGTGCATAAAAGGTACTTAAATTCTCTTATACGTCCAGTTGAATATAACCAAGTTCTTAGCTTGCCAAGCTGAAGTTTTAAAGCAGGAATTATTTCACATGCACCAGTTTAAATATGCAAGGACAGGAAATCAATGAATGTGGCTACCCCCACACCTGTAATTACTAGCAAATAACAAAATTCAGCCAACACTAGCTTTTAGTTCAAGTTACTGAAGAGCAGAATAACCAGTTAAAAATTCCTTCAACACTCCTTCATACACAGTTTAAATCAATTTAAATACTGTATTTTTAAAAAAAAGTGCATAAAAGGTACTTAAATTCTCTTATACGTCCAGTTGAATATAACCAAGTTCTTAGCTTGCCAAGCTGAAGTTTTAAAGCAGGAATTATTTCACATGCACCAGTTTAAATATGCAAGGACAGGAAATCAATGAATGTGGCTACCCCCACACCTGTAATTACTAGCAAATAACAAAATTCAGCCAACACTAGCTTTTAGTTCAAGTTACTGAAGAGCAGAATAACCAGTTAAAAATTCCTTCAACACTCCTTCATACACAGTTTAAATCAATTTAAATACTGTATTTTTAAAAAAAAGTGCATAAAAAGGTACTTAAATTCTCTTATACGTCCAGTTGAATATAACCAAGTTCTTAGCTTGCCAAGCTGAAGTTTTAAAGCAGGAATTATTTCACATGCACCAGTTTAAATATGCAAGGACAGGAAATCAATGAATGTGGCTACCCCCACACCTGTAATTACTAGCAAATAACAAAATTCAGCCAACACTAGCTTTTAGTTCAAGTTACTGAAGAGCAGAATAACCAGTTAAAAATTCCTTCAACACTCCTTCATACACAGTTTAAATCAATTTAAATACTGTATTTTTAAAAAAAAGTGCATAAAAGGTACTTAAATTCTCTTATACGTCCAGTTGAATATAACCAAGTTCTTAGCTTGCCAAGCTGAAGTTTTAAAGCAGGAATTATTTCACATGCACCAGTTTAAATATGCAAGGACAGGAAATCAATGAATGTGGCTACCCCCACACCTGTAATTACTAGCAAATAACAAAATTCAGCCAACACTAGCTTTTAGTTCAAGTTACTGAAGAGCAGAATAACCAGTTAAAAATTCCTTCAACACTCCTTCATACACAGTTTAAATCAATTTAAATACTGTATTTTTTAAAAAAAAAAGTGCATAAAAAGGTACTTAAATTCTCTTATACGTCCAGTTGAATATAACCAAGTTCTTAGCTTGCCAAGCTGAAGTTTTAAAGCAGGAATTATTTCACATGCACCAGTTTAAATATGCAAGGACAGGAAATCAATGAATGTGGCTACCCCCACACCTGTAATTACTAGCAAATAACAAAATTCAGCCAACACTAGCTTTTAGTTCAAGTTACTGAAGAGCAGAATAACCAGTTAAAAATTCCTTCAACACTCCTTCATACACAGTTTAAATCAATTTAAATACTGTATTTTTTTAAAAAAAAGTGCATAAAAAGGTACTTAAATTCTCTTATACGTCCAGTTGAATATAACCAAGTTCTTAGCTTGCCAAGCTGAAGTTTTAAAGCAGGAATTATTTCACATGCACCAGTTTAAATATGCAAGGACAGGAAATCAATGAATGTGGCTACCCCCACACCTGTAATTACTAGCAAATAACAAAATTCAGCCAACACTAGCTTTTAGTTCAAGTTACTGAAGAGCAGAATAACCAGTTAAAAATTCCTTCAACACTCCTTCATACACAGTTTAAATCAATTTAAATACTGTATTTTTAAAAAAAAAGTGCATAAAAGGTACTTAAATTCTCTTATACGTCCAGTTGAATATAACCAAGTTCTTAGCTTGCCAAGCTGAAGTTTTAAAGCAGGAATTATTTCACATGCACCAGTTTAAATATGCAAGGACAGGAAATCAATGAATGTGGCTACCCCCACACCTGTAATTACTAGCAAATAACAAAATTCAGCCAACACTAGCTTTTAGTTCAAGTTACTGAAGAGCAGAATAACCAGTTAAAAATTCCTTCAACACTCCTTCATACACAGTTTAAATCAATTTAAATACTGTATTTTTAAAAAAAAGTGCATAAAAAGGTACTTAAATTCTCTTATACGTCCAGTTGAATATAACCAAGTTCTTAGCTTGCCAAGCTGAAGTTTTAAAGCAGGAATTATTTCACATGCACCAGTTTAAATATGCAAGGACAGGAAATCAATGAATGTGGCTACCCCCACACCTGTAATTACTAGCAAATAACAAAATTCAGCCAACACTAGCTTTTAGTTCAAGTTACTGAAGAGCAGAATAACCAGTTAAAAATTCCTTCAACACTCCTTCATACACAGTTTAAATCAATTTAAATACTGTATTTTTAAAAAAAAGTGCATAAAAGGTACTTAAATTCTCTTATACGTCCAGTTGAATATAACCAAGTTCTTAGCTTGCCAAGCTGAAGTTTTAAAGCAGGAATTATTTCACATGCACCAGTTTAAATATGCAAGGACAGGAAATCAATGAATGTGGCTACCCCCACACCTGTAATTACTAGCAAATAACAAAATTCAGCCAACACTAGCTTTTAGTTCAAGTTACTGAAGAGCAGAATAACCAGTTAAAAATTCCTTCAACACTCCTTCATACACAGTTTAAATCAATTTAAATACTGTATTTTTTAAAAAAAAAAGTGCATAAAAAGGTACTTAAATTCTCTTATACGTCCAGTTGAATATAACCAAGTTCTTAGCTTGCCAAGCTGAAGTTTTAAAGCAGGAATTATTTCACATGCACCAGTTTAAATATGCAAGGACAGGAAATCAATGAATGTGGCTACCCCCACACCTGTAATTACTAGCAAATAACAAAATTCAGCCAACACTAGCTTTTAGTTCAAGTTACTGAAGAGCAGAATAACCAGTTAAAAATTCCTTCAACACTCCTTCATACACAGTTTAAATCAATTTAAATACTGTATTTTTTTAAAAAAAAGTGCATAAAAAGGTACTTAAATTCTCTTATACGTCCAGTTGAATATAACCAAGTTCTTAGCTTGCCAAGCTGAAGTTTTAAAGCAGGAATTATTTCACATGCACCAGTTTAAATATGCAAGGACAGGAAATCAATGAATGTGGCTACCCCCACACCTGTAATTACTAGCAAATAACAAAATTCAGCCAACACTAGCTTTTAGTTCAAGTTACTGAAGAGCAGAATAACCAGTTAAAAATTCCTTCAACACTCCTTCATACACAGTTTAAATCAATTTAAATACTGTATTTTTTTAAAAAAAAGTGCATAAAAAGGTACTTAAATTCTCTTATACGTCCAGTTGAATATAACCAAGTTCTTAGCTTGCCAAGCTGAAGTTTTAAAGCAGGAATTATTTCACATGCACCAGTTTAAATATGCAAGGACAGGAAATCAATGAATGTGGCTACCCCCACACCTGTAATTACTAGCAAATAACAAAATTCAGCCAACACTAGCTTTTAGTTCAAGTTACTGAAGAGCAGAATAACCAGTTAAAAATTCCTTCAACACTCCTTCATACACAGTTTAAATCAATTTAAATACTGTATTTTTTAAAAAAAAAAGTGCATAAAAAGGTACTTAAATTCTCTTATACGTCCAGTTGAATATAACCAAGTTCTTAGCTTGCCAAGCTGAAGTTTTAAAGCAGGAATTATTTCACATGCACCAGTTTAAATATGCAAGGACAGGAAATCAATGAATGTGGCTACCCCCACACCTGTAATTACTAGCAAATAACAAAATTCAGCCAACACTAGCTTTTAGTTCAAGTTACTGAAGAGCAGAATAACCAGTTAAAAATTCCTTCAACACTCCTTCATACACAGTTTAAATCAATTTAAATACTGTATTTTTTAAAAAAAAAAGTGCATAAAAAGGTACTTAAATTCTCTTATACGTCCAGTTGAATATAACCAAGTTCTTAGCTTGCCAAGCTGAAGTTTTAAAGCAGGAATTATTTCACATGCACCAGTTTAAATATGCAAGGACAGGAAATCAATGAATGTGGCTACCCCCACACCTGTAATTACTAGCAAATAACAAAATTCAGCCAACACTAGCTTTTAGTTCAAGTTACTGAAGAGCAGAATAACCAGTTAAAAATTCCTTCAACACTCCTTCATACACAGTTTAAATCAATTTAAATACTGTATTTTTTAAAAAAAAAAGTGCATAAAAAGGTACTTAAATTCTCTTATACGTCCAGTTGAATATAACCAAGTTCTTAGCTTGCCAAGCTGAAGTTTTAAAGCAGGAATTATTTCACATGCACCAGTTTAAATATGCAAGGACAGGAAATCAATGAATGTGGCTACCCCCACACCTGTAATTACTAGCAAATAACAAAATTCAGCCAACACTAGCTTTTAGTTCAAGTTACTGAAGAGCAGAATAACCAGTTAAAAATTCCTTCAACACTCCTTCATACACAGTTTAAATCAATTTAAATACTGTATTTTTAAAAAAAAGTGCATAAAAGGTACTTAAATTCTCTTATACGTCCAGTTGAATATAACCAAGTTCTTAGCTTGCCAAGCTGAAGTTTTAAAGCAGGAATTATTTCACATGCACCAGTTTAAATATGCAAGGACAGGAAATCAATGAATGTGGCTACCCCCACACCTGTAATTACTAGCAAATAACAAAATTCAGCCAACACTAGCTTTTAGTTCAAGTTACTGAAGAGCAGAATAACCAGTTAAAAATTCCTTCAACACTCCTTCATACACAGTTTAAATCAATTTAAATACTGTATTTTTAAAAAAAAGTGCATAAAAAGGTACTTAAATTCTCTTATACGTCCAGTTGAATATAACCAAGTTCTTAGCTTGCCAAGCTGAAGTTTTAAAGCAGGAATTATTTCACATGCACCAGTTTAAATATGCAAGGACAGGAAATCAATGAATGTGGCTACCCCCACACCTGTAATTACTAGCAAATAACAAAATTCAGCCAACACTAGCTTTTAGTTCAAGTTACTGAAGAGCAGAATAACCAGTTAAAAATTCCTTCAACACTCCTTCATACACAGTTTAAATCAATTTAAATACTGTATTTTTAAAAAAAAAGTGCATAAAAAGGTACTTAAATTCTCTTATACGTCCAGTTGAATATAACCAAGTTCTTAGCTTGCCAAGCTGAAGTTTTAAAGCAGGAATTATTTCACATGCACCAGTTTAAATATGCAAGGACAGGAAATCAATGAATGTGGCTACCCCCACACCTGTAATTACTAGCAAATAACAAAATTCAGCCAACACTAGCTTTTAGTTCAAGTTACTGAAGAGCAGAATAACCAGTTAAAAATTCCTTCAACACTCCTTCATACACAGTTTAAATCAATTTAAATACTGTATTTTTTAAAAAAAAAAGTGCATAAAAAGGTACTTAAATTCTCTTATACGTCCAGTTGAATATAACCAAGTTCTTAGCTTGCCAAGCTGAAGTTTTAAAGCAGGAATTATTTCACATGCACCAGTTTAAATATGCAAGGACAGGAAATCAATGAATGTGGCTACCCCCACACCTGTAATTACTAGCAAATAACAAAATTCAGCCAACACTAGCTTTTAGTTCAAGTTACTGAAGAGCAGAATAACCAGTTAAAAATTCCTTCAACACTCCTTCATACACAGTTTAAATCAATTTAAATACTGTATTTTTAAAAAAAAGTGCATAAAAGGTACTTAAATTCTCTTATACGTCCAGTTGAATATAACCAAGTTCTTAGCTTGCCAAGCTGAAGTTTTAAAGCAGGAATTATTTCACATGCACCAGTTTAAATATGCAAGGACAGGAAATCAATGAATGTGGCTACCCCCACACCTGTAATTACTAGCAAATAACAAAATTCAGCCAACACTAGCTTTTAGTTCAAGTTACTGAAGAGCAGAATAACCAGTTAAAAATTCCTTCAACACTCCTTCATACACAGTTTAAATCAATTTAAATACTGTATTTTTAAAAAAAAGTGCATAAAAGGTACTTAAATTCTCTTATACGTCCAGTTGAATATAACCAAGTTCTTAGCTTGCCAAGCTGAAGTTTTAAAGCAGGAATTATTTCACATGCACCAGTTTAAATATGCAAGGACAGGAAATCAATGAATGTGGCTACCCCCACACCTGTAATTACTAGCAAATAACAAAATTCAGCCAACACTAGCTTTTAGTTCAAGTTACTGAAGAGCAGAATAACCAGTTAAAAATTCCTTCAACACTCCTTCATACACAGTTTAAATCAATTTAAATACTGTATTTTTAAAAAAAAGTGCATAAAAAGGTACTTAAATTCTCTTATACGTCCAGTTGAATATAACCAAGTTCTTAGCTTGCCAAGCTGAAGTTTTAAAGCAGGAATTATTTCACATGCACCAGTTTAAATATGCAAGGACAGGAAATCAATGAATGTGGCTACCCCCACACCTGTAATTACTAGCAAATAACAAAATTCAGCCAACACTAGCTTTTAGTTCAAGTTACTGAAGAGCAGAATAACCAGTTAAAAATTCCTTCAACACTCCTTCATACACAGTTTAAATCAATTTAAATACTGTATTTTTAAAAAAAAAGTGCATAAAAAGGTACTTAAATTCTCTTATACGTCCAGTTGAATATAACCAAGTTCTTAGCTTGCCAAGCTGAAGTTTTAAAGCAGGAATTATTTCACATGCACCAGTTTAAATATGCAAGGACAGGAAATCAATGAATGTGGCTACCCCACACCTGTAATTACTAGCAAATAACAAAATTCAGCCAACACTAGCTTTTAGTTCAAGTTACTGAAGAGCAGAATAACCAGTTAAAAATTCCTTCAACACTCCTTCATACACAGTTTAAATCAATTTAAATACTGTATTTTTTAAAAAAAAAAGTGCATAAAAAGGTACTTAAATTCTCTTATACGTCCAGTTGAATATAACCAAGTTCTTAGCTTGCCAAGCTGAAGTTTTAAAGCAGGAATTATTTCACATGCACCAGTTTAAATATGCAAGGACAGGAAATCAATGAATGTGGCTACCCCCACACCTGTAATTACTAGCAAATAACAAAATTCAGCCAACACTAGCTTTTAGTTCAAGTTACTGAAGAGCAGAATAACCAGTTAAAAATTCCTTCAACACTCCTTCATACACAGTTTAAATCAATTTAAATACTGTATTTTTTTAAAAAAAAGTGCATAAAAAGGTACTTAAATTCTCTTATACGTCCAGTTGAATATAACCAAGTTCTTAGCTTGCCAAGCTGAAGTTTTAAAGCAGGAATTATTTCACATGCACCAGTTTAAATATGCAAGGACAGGAAATCAATGAATGTGGCTACCCCCACACCTGTAATTACTAGCAAATAACAAAATTCAGCCAACACTAGCTTTTAGTTCAAGTTACTGAAGAGCAGAATAACCAGTTAAAAATTCCTTCAACACTCCTTCATACACAGTTTAAATCAATTTAAATACTGTATTTTTAAAAAAAAGTGCATAAAAGGTACTTAAATTCTCTTATACGTCCAGTTGAATATAACCAAGTTCTTAGCTTGCCAAGCTGAAGTTTTAAAGCAGGAATTATTTCACATGCACCAGTTTAAATATGCAAGGACAGGAAATCAATGAATGTGGCTACCCCACACCTGTAATTACTAGCAAATAACAAAATTCAGCCAACACTAGCTTTTAGTTCAAGTTACTGAAGAGCAGAATAACCAGTTAAAAATTCCTTCAACACTCCTTCATACACAGTTTAAATCAATTTAAATACTGTATTTTTTAAAAAAAAAAGTGCATAAAAAGGTACTTAAATTCTCTTATACGTCCAGTTGAATATAACCAAGTTCTTAGCTTGCCAAGCTGAAGTTTTAAAGCAGGAATTATTTCACATGCACCAGTTTAAATATGCAAGGACAGGAAATCAATGAATGTGGCTACCCCCACACCTGTAATTACTAGCAAATAACAAAATTCAGCCAACACTAGCTTTTAGTTCAAGTTACTGAAGAGCAGAATAACCAGTTAAAAATTCCTTCAACACTCCTTCATACACAGTTTAAATCAATTTAAATACTGTATTTTTAAAAAAAAAAGTGCATAAAAAGGTACTTAAATTCTCTTATACGTCCAGTTGAATATAACCAAGTTCTTAGCTTGCCAAGCTGAAGTTTTAAAGCAGGAATTATTTCACATGCACCAGTTTAAATATGCAAGGACAGGAAATCAATGAATGTGGCTACCCCCACACCTGTAATTACTAGCAAATAACAAAATTCAGCCAACACTAGCTTTTAGTTCAAGTTACTGAAGAGCAGAATAACCAGTTAAAAATTCCTTCAACACTCCTTCATACACAGTTTAAATCAATTTAAATACTGTATTTTTAAAAAAAAGTGCATAAAAGGTACTTAAATTCTCTTATACGTCCAGTTGAATATAACCAAGTTCTTAGCTTGCCAAGCTGAAGTTTTAAAGCAGGAATTATTTCACATGCACCAGTTTAAATATGCAAGGACAGGAAATCAATGAATGTGGCTACCCCCACACCTGTAATTACTAGCAAATAACAAAATTCAGCCAACACTAGCTTTTAGTTCAAGTTACTGAAGAGCAGAATAACCAGTTAAAAATTCCTTCAACACTCCTTCATACACAGTTTAAATCAATTTAAATACTGTATTTAAAAAAAAAAGTGCATAATAAGGTACTTAAATTCTCTTATACGTCCAGTTGAATATAACCAAGTTCTTAGCTTGCCAAGCTGAAGTTTTAAAGCAGGAATTATTTCACATGCACCAGTTTAAATATGCAAGGACAGGAAATCAATGAATGTGGCTACCCCCACACCTGTAATTACTAGCAAATAACAAAATTCAGCCAACACTAGCTTTTAGTTCAAGTTACTGAAGAGCAGAATAACCAGTTAAAAATTCCTTCAACACTCCTTCATACACAGTTTAAATCAATTTAAATACTGTATTTTTTAAAAAAAAGTGCATAAAAAGGTACTTAAATTCTCTTATACGTCCAGTTGAATATAACCAAGTTCTTAGCTTGCCAAGCTGAAGTTAACCTAAACAAAACCAGTTCGGTTGCAGGAAGCCAGATGATGGCAACACTGGAAATCTTTTCTCTGCATACGCTGACCTCATATAGATCAGGCAGGAGCTGGAAGAGCACTATATATACCCTTCTCTGTTATATTAACATTAATGTCAGGAAAATCCCATCGTTAAAAAAAAGGTTAATTCACATTGTCACTTATGAGACAGATATACACCCTTTAATTCTTTCTCAGTGTGTCTTGTTTTTACCAGGGAGGTGACATCATTTCCATAAATTAATTTAAATACATTTAATTGCTTGTTTATATTTTGGCGACCTGGACAGAGCCTATTTTTAGTATGGACTCAAAAATTTCCATGTACAGATGTAGTATGCTACAGATAAGTGAAAAAAAAGTAGAAAGGAATCATGTTCTGAACTATTTCTTCACAAATCAGCAATAAAGATAATCCAGGCTTGGTAATGTAATCCAACACTGACAGGTAAAAATGCAACATTATGGACACTTTTTTTTTTAACAACTCTTCAATGCCAAGCATTCTCATCTCAAAACCAGATTTGTCCTTTTCTTGACCAGGGTAGTCCCACTGGGCTAGTAAAATCTTTTCAGGAGATACCCAAGGTGGTATTTAGACTACTACAGAAAATGTTCACTAGAGGACTATATCACCTTCTCCTTGACGTACACCCTACATGCATCTATGTTTCGATTCCAACAGAGTTAGAAGTGCACTTTCATCACAGTCTATGATGGAAGCTGTGATTAAAATATGTGTACCAGCACTTGAAACTAACCTCTTCTCATAACAAGTTAGTGGAGGTTTGCCAGGAAATTAATCTGTACACGTTCATTCACTGACACATTCTTGCAAGAGGTTTTCCTGTTCGATTCTCGGCTGGAGCGTCTTCTGTGTGGAGTCTGCATGTCCTCCCTGCGGCTGAGTGGCATTCGAAAGACATGCGTGAATTGGCGTGCCTTTGTTGAAGGTTGGGCATTGGGCTGGCACCTTGGCATCATAAAAATCAACTGCCAATCATTAGTAGACTGGAGTTCCGCTGTGGCGACCCCTAACTGGGAAAAGCCGAAAGAAAAACAACAACATTCACTGACACATTCTTGCTAATTATCGTTCTATGAGTTTTTTTTAGAAAAACGAGAAATGTTTACAGGATGTAACAGTAAAAATCCTTTCCTCTTTTTTTGCGAAACCATATTTTCTAAGAAACAATAGACAGGGAAAGACAAACATACTGTAATATCAACTTAGGAAACAATATATTTTTGAATCACTTTGCCTCTGCTGCCTGCTGTTCGTCATCTGTCTTTCTGACAACTGGCCTCATTCAGTATCTCATCACCAACAGCATGATTCAAGTGAGAGTGGTTATCATTAAGGCAACCATCAGATGTGGTGAGGAAATTTACATTAGCCCTATCCCCCGCATCCACCTAGCAAAAACCTGTTGGTGGGATATGGAATGGGCATCATTGGTGATGCACTCTTTACTGCTACAAGGTGTTGCCATTAGCAGGATGACACCTACAGAAAAGCACTGCTTTTTTCATGGTATCCACCAAGGAAGTCAGACCTTGAGCATGTGTAGCTAGGTACATGCAGATCTAACCTGCTGCTTCAGAGACAAATTAAGGAGACAGTATTGTGATGTAATATGTAAATATGATGACACGTAGAGCTAGCATTGTATGTGGCACAGCTCTCAGCCACTTAATTCCATAATCAAGGAAAATCATGGACACTTGTTTAAGCTCTAAGTACTCTAATTACCTGCATTGTTTATTAAGAGCAAGCCATCACCTTTTCTCCCAAAATTGCTTGTTTTAGGAGGGATTGAGATGAAAAGAGACAAGTTTTGAGACAAACATAGGAATGCCTCTGAAAATCATGCACAGCTGAGTCCTATGGCTTTCTAGAGTCAAGCTTAGATGGGTTGAAGCCAGTAATGATTTGAAGGGCCATTAGGGCTGATAAGTTTTGTGTTTCAATTTCTTGAAAAAACCTTAGTTAAATACTGCTTATTCCAGTTGTTGTGCTTAATCCCTTATAAGGAATGAGATGAGATAGATAATCCCGAGATTTAAAACCACAACAAGCCTCATTTTCACTATTAATCCTTAGGAAGCTTCTTGCTAAATATGTAGAATGTTTAAGTTTCTGGTAGAATTATGTCAAATATTTCCTTTCGCATCTTCATCCATAATGCTGTTTATAGCAAAACAAAGAAAAATCAGATTTTCAACCTTTGTAGTTAGGGGTCCTTATGATGTTAAGCTTGGATATACTAATCACTCTTGCCAAGGAAAGCAGCATAAAGCACACATATTCAGAAGAGTAGACTACAACAAGCAACTGGCCAGAAAGGTGCCAAAAGGATAGGTGCAGCAGAGGATAGCATACACTTAGTGACTGTTAGGCTGCAGAACAGCACACTGAAGATTAGTCTGAATGAGCAGGAATTGTGCTCTCAGTGTATTTGAGAGAGAACATTGCTTTACAATATACGGACACCTGCACAGTATAGATTTTCAGACTATGTCACAGTGTGCCACATTTAACCACAGCATTGACTCTCCATGAGATATTAAAAAGTACCTTGGGTCTTATCTTATAGAACCATATGCTATACTCTCCAGAAGTAGAATGTCTAACCCATTCAGATATCCTCATCTCAAAAAATGTACGATTTGTTAATACTTCACTTGAGTATTGTTTCTTTTTCTTTTCTTTGGACTTTTTTAACCATTCTGTAGTCCATGCATTCTTCTCTTCTGCCTCTTTGCCCTTCCAAATAACCCACAAGAGTCAGATCATACCTGTTCCTGCAGATGTAAGAGGATCACTCGCTCAGTGGGGGAGGGGGACCACCAAAGGACTTTTTCTTGCTTTGGCATCTTTGTTTAAAGGTTATCAACGCAAATAATGTTGTGTAACACTTTAGTGTTGCTAATATGATAGGTAACAATAGCTCTAACGGCATTAATAACTCTAAGAAAAATATCTTCAGACTGTTAGCATGTAAGACCAACATCATTATGTGGATGTTGCTTTGTTATTGGGTAGTATTCATGATTACAGTAAATATTTTTTATTCCACTTTCTCTATTACGTTCATAGAAATATACTAGGCTAACGACAACCAGGTCATTATATGCCTAGTCATACAGGCCAATGCAGTTGTGTCCCCATGTAACACAGGCATTTATTTTGAGGGGTATGTTAGTTAGGAGATTGCTAAGGGTTTTCTGAGGGGGATATGTTACTTAGAGAATATTTACTGTCAGCCTTTGTCTATCAGAGACATGGGGACCAGAAAACGGGTGAATTTTCGATTACCCTGGCAGAGACTAAAATCGCAGTTAGTATTTCACATCATTTAAATGTATTTCTTGTTATACAGAAAAATCAATTCAAATTGTTAGTAGAGGCCAAACTCTGTTTTGTACAAACGTTGTTTATGAAGCAAATTTCTGTACATCATCTGCGTATATACTATCGATCCACCCACGACCCATTTTCGCAGTTTTGCACATGCGGTAAGGGTTTCACTTCAACAATGATAGTCAACTATTGTAATTCATATTGTAAATCAGTTTATCCTTCTCAACTAAACCAAGTGAAGACATATAGCAAATCAATTTGTTATCCTTCTCAACTATACCGAGCATCATCTGCTTTTTCAGAACCTTATTCTACGTTTCTCTGCTTTTGCTCTGATAGTAAATCTATCACAGGAATCCTAAACTTAGGAATATCTTCTAAAATGTAACATTATATTGTAAAAAATGAATGTATCCTATCTGTTAGTTAATATGTATGTCAAAGTCTCATCTATGGAAATTGTATGTCAAAAGTCTGTCTTTAAAACTATGTTTTGTAAAAAAAATGTTCTCTTGGAGCTTTTCTCCCCGGGTCTCCACTGAAAATGGACTTGTAATCCAGTTGGACTCTCCTGGTCAACAAATGTAAAGTAAAATAAATAAATAAATAAATAAAATCTAGAGCCAAGGTTCACACTGCCAAAGCCCTTATGCTTGCTAAAAGGACATTTTCATTATTATGGGCAAGATTATAAAAGAGTTACTCGAAGTGTAAGTGACTTACTTTGGAGAAAGTCTGTCCAATTTCCAAAAGACTTGTTCTCGGTGTAAGTGACTTACTTCAGTCAGTCTATAAACAGGCTTACACGAAGCACTGATTTCAAAAGACTTGCTCTCAGTTAAGTGACTTACTCTGGTGTATTACACTGGAATAAGTCATATGAGCAAGTTTTTTGGAATTGTGCCCTGTGTCTTATATAAAACCTCAGTTATGATAACGTTGTTCCTGATTTTTTTTATCCTCTGAGTGCATTAATTCCTTAGAAGGCTAACCTGATTCTTTTATTCCTGTGCCACAGCACACACACACAGACACACACACACACACACACACACACACACACACACACACACACACACACACACACACACACACACACACACACACACACACACACACACACACACACACACACACACGCACACACACACACACACACACACATATACACGCACACACACACACACACACACACACACACGCACGCACGCACACACGCACACACACACACACACACACACACACACACACACACACACGCACACACACACACACACACATGCATTTTCCTATTCCTTCTTAAGTTCTTATGACTTCTTTATTCCTGATTTTTGTCCTCTAGGCCAGCTCTGCTGAGACTATCTGATTCTGTTAATCTAAGTGACAGATTGCAATTTCAGTTCATCCTGCTTATGTTCTAAATTTATTGCATTTCATTTGACCTTGTCAGCTTTGTAAGTCTGGATGCTCTCCCCAGTTCTATTAATTCCCTTGTTAGCTCATCAACTCCTTTAATAGCCTGGAGATGTTGTTTGATTTTAAGACTATTTTGGCCCCTGACTTTGTTAATTTTATGTTGTGGTAGCACTTCTGTTTCTTTAATCCTGGTGTTGTTATGCTGATTCCATTAATTTTGCTGGACTTCCATGGATCCGTTAATTCTGATGGTTGGCTTCTGACTTGTTTAGTTACGGCATGTTCCCTAAAAATGTAAAGCTGACCCCAGTACTCTGTTATAGTTTGACCTGAGAACTATGTAGTATGAACCAATCTTCCTAGTCAAAAGCATCAACATATTTTTTTTTTTGTCATTTGCTAACTTGTATGCATGTGTGTATGTATGTATGTGTATCTCTCTCTCTCTCTCTCTCTCTATATATATATATATATATATATATATATATATATATATATATATACACATTTATGTATATGGATCCACTTCAGAAGCTCAATGTTTCAAAACTTCAGACTTCAAAAGGTTGAGAGCATAAAATCAAAGTTTTGAAACTTTGAACATTTTGAATGGAGATCGCCATACAGCTTACTTACTTACAATTTACTAGATACAAATACATAAATAAACACTTAAAAATATCTTGCTAACTTAGCAAGTAGCAAATTTCTCCAAATTATCCACCAGCTGTAGTTACTTTATCTATAAAATGTACTGCAACCATATCATTGTACAGCAAACCACTCTTTTACCAGTTTTTGTACTTCTGTCATGGCAGATACCTTAATGCCATGCTTAACATGAAACAAAGAACCTTCTTTTTAAGCAGTAAGTGCCCTTTTCCACATACTTTATGTTCACTCTTTACACTCTCCTAAAACAAGCATAAGTTTGTATTACTCTTTGCTTTGCATTTGGATGAGTAGCTAGGTCCACAAGTCCATTGTATAAACTGGACCTACGAGTTAATATTGAAAGTATATCCTTAGAGGAAACATATCTCATCAAAATGTAATTTCTCTCATCCTGATTCCCTACTGTAACTGTCCTGGAATGTCTTCTATATTTTGTTATGTGATGTGAGATCACAGTACTAGCATGGCAGAAAAACATAATTAGTCTATGCCGTTTGCCATTTGGGGATATCTAATATGCAGCTGCTGTGTCATTCCTCCTGTGGTTGCTCTAACCCTTCCAGCTCCACAATATCCTTTTGAGGCCCCTATGGATGTTCAACCCACTACCCACTCAGTCAGTCTGTTCCAAGGTTCTGCGTTTTTCTCTCTCTGTCTGTGAAAATACTTTCTGAGATCTAGGTTATTAAGTTAATACCTGGACTCCTCTGTCCCTGTGCCTCAGTTCCATCCCTTTAATCCTACCCCCACCCCTACCCAACTAGTGCTAAAAAATAAATGAAATAAGATAAATAATTCCATATGCTGTTCATACCCTTACCCTTTTGCAACTTTTTTGAATGTCATTGAATTTGTTTCATATCCTTGTACTTCCAGAGCTGCACACATTATGCTAGATGAATTTTCAAGAGTTTGTATCTTTGTTTTATAACTTTATGTATAAGCTTGATAATAAGATTTAATTGATTAATTTTATCTCTAATGCTTCATTAAAATTAAATTGGAAAAATATAGCTTCATAATCTTCCACTCAGTATGTTATTCTGATACGCAGTTTTATCTTAATTTTCTGTTAATGTTTATAACTGCCAGACACACACACACACACACACACACACACACACACACACACACACACACACACAGACACACACACACACACACACACACACACACACACACGCACGCACACACACACACACACACACGCACGCACATGCAAACACACAGTAAGCAGAAGCTTTGTTCTATAACAAAGTTGGTTTTCATAATAATACATGTGATTGACAAGATTTTGAAACAAAAAACATTTCAGGATTGTATGCTATAAGGCACTGCATTATAACTACTTTCTTTACAATAATTAGGAAGTACATAAAAAAGATATATCGTCTATGAATGATGAAGCCAGTCCAGTTAAGCCTGTAAATTACAAACAGTACATATTAGTGAACTCATATGATGCTGTACACTGATGAATATAGTGCAGTGTATAATGAGCTCGGAATATAAAACAATGATAATTAAGGTGCACGTGTATATGACAGTGTGGTTCTGGCAACAAAAACGCCTACTGCTTTTTATATACTTGGGACTCTGAATTGCAATTTTGTGCCTTTCCTTCATTTACTTTTTATATAAATATGTTTTTTTTGTTATTTTTCCCAGTTTCCCATTCCTGTCTTTCTACGCAGCTTGTGCAACATATCTGTTTCTGTGGCTAGAGGCAGAACTAGATATGTGCTACCTCAACTAGATATGAGTTATATTTTCATGGGAGGTCCAGATCAGCACTTATTCAAATGGTTATGCCAGGAAATTCTCCTTTGTTTTTAGAATGTAAAAGACTGAATAACTTTGACTGAAAGAAGGAACAGTGAGATGCTTTAAAAAAAGGCAACTGAAATATAATGCATGGCTTGCATGTCACCCTAGAAGAACAAAAGACTGACAGAGACAGTGGACAAAATTGTGATACCATGTGTAAGGGTGGTTAGGAAGAAAAATTATGGAAAGTTACTGTACAATAAAATGTGGAACTTGAAGGAAAAGATTAAAGAAAACATGAAACGGATTTATGTTATTAGAAATGGATAAAGCATAATGAGTAGAAGGAAAACATTAAGATGTTATTATTTTTTTATTATTTATTATGTGATGTAACAAGGAAAAAGATGAAAGAATAATAGTCTGATATATTAATATGATATGTATTTTCTGTTGAGTAAAACTGATATATTGCTGTATATTATGCTCTGTTTGATGAAGACCCCTAACTCTTTTTGGTAAGTGGAAGATCTTTTACCTCCACCTGAGATATCAATAACTCAGGCAGATGGGAACATAGAATAATGTCCTGCGACTATAAATTGCATTCATCTACCTGATAACGTCATAGAGAAAGCAGATATGTACTCTTACTGATTGCAGGGAAGTGCTCTAATATACCTTACGTGAGTAATGGATGCTGAAAGGGATTAAGACTTACCATTCTTAACCACAAAGAAGAAACAACTGCTTTTAGCTCCAGGCATGAAAAACTTACTCATTTGTTTTGTATAAGGCTAGATTACTCATAAAGCTTTGTACTGTTTTATACCGCAGTTGACAAGTAACATTTGTGCTGAATTAGTTAAGCTCTGGTAATGAATTATTTATACATTTTTATCATAATTTGCTATTAATATTTATACATGCCTCCAAGAACATGCTGAATGTAACATCTGTTTTCATACAGCCATTTTAAATTTTTTACTACACACACTCTTGCTTGTGTGTGTGCGTGTATGTGTGTGTGTGTGTGTGTGTGTGTGTGTGTGTGTGTGTGTGTGTGTGTGTGTGTAATTTATTACAAATCCAGGAGAACTGCATGTGTGAAATTAAATCTACTTTGAAGTCTGTGCATTTCTTTTGCTGTTCCATTATATCTAAATAGATGTATTTACTTCTGGAAAGCATTGTTAATACATATGTTTAATTCAATGGACAAAAAACATCAAATGTAACAGGACATATACTGCACTGTAAAAATAGGACCCTGAACTAGTAACATTTTAATCTTTAATTAAGTGAAGCAGGCAAAGGCTAGCTAATAATTCAGAAGCATTTTGGAGGTTGTTATGCCGTTATGCCATTTATGAGTTTGTTCACATGGTACGTATAACAGAAAGAATTATGTTTAACAGTGCTTTTAGTAACCAGAATAGTTATGTAGACACCTCCTATACTATACTGTATATAGAAGCACATATGATTTCTGTGGTTTCTTCTGCTGCCACCATATTATCTCAATCTGATAAGAGAGAGAGATCACTCCAACTGTCTTTTCTTTTCCAACAGTGTAGTCTAACATGTCATTTTATTAAACATTTTGTGTCACCAGCTAATAAGCTTGCTGACTTGGAAAGAAGTACTGCTTTGCAAGACAGTGAAAAAAAGATTATTTTCACATTTAAATCCTATAGAGAAATCTTTGAATCTGTTGAAGGTATTGGTTTCAACTGGAAGAAAGCTCTCTACATGCTAATAATATTGAAAGAGCCATAACTGAAGACATTGCATCTGATAAACCTGCTTCAACAATGCAGAATATTTTTCAGTCACAGTCTGGTCTTCCTAAAGCTTTGAATGCCTGTCCTTTTGATGGAGTGCATAGGTTCTCACTACCCTACCAAGGTGGTTAACCACCAAGGATGGAGAACTGGTCCACAAAACAAATACACAAAAACGCAGCAAAATACATAGCATCTGATGAAGCAGTATTTTGTTGAACTGCCAAAACGCTAACGTATTAAATGTTTTCTGGTCTTTCTACTGTATTCTGTGTTTTTTCTATATCTACAGCCATTTGTTGGTCTGCTACTTTTTTTGCTGCATATTTACAATATATACACAAAAAGGAAAAAATTCAACTTTATCTATCGTTATACAAAGATAAAAATACATTGTGTTATCAAGGTAATCTTATATAATTTACACATTAAGAATCTTTGGTATTTCAATAACAAAATTTCAAGGTTATCCTAACAACTAATTGTCTTGCTATGATTTATAGATCATATTCTGACCACTTCTTTTTCAGTTTTACATAGTATTTTTATTAAATTTAAAAATTCTTTGAACTTAGGAACTTTTTTGGCAGCTTCAAAGAGAGCCTAAAAGAGTCTTTGCTCTTTGGTTTGTACAGATACAGGAAGTGAAACATTCATTATCATTACGGAGCTAGTCAAATAACAATTATCAGACCATAACTCCTTAAAAACATACTTTTCTCTTCCCAGTATGCTTTTAATTTTTCACAGTCCATAAACATGTGTGCCAATCAGCATTTATTATTATTATTATTTATTATTTAAATTTGTTGACCGGGAGTGTCCGACTGGACGTGGGTCCATTTTCAGCGGAGGCCCGGGGAGAAAAGCTCCACAGTAAAATAAACAGACAGTAGTTACATTGGATTACATAGCGATTAACAATTTAACATAGAAATTACTTACAACATATTTACAGATGAAGAACATAGTACATCAGTAGACAACTAGAATCTTTATCTGTGAAGTACATAACAGGCATTAACAAATGTAACAATGAGAAGTTCCTGCTGTATAATAAGTACTAGGCTTATGAGCATCTGAGCTTGCTATAATGAAGGTAGTTAGTGGAGTGGAAAGAAAGGTAGTAGTTGGATGGGGTGGATGATATTAGAGTGGGAGTTGCAAGGGCATAGCCAGCATGTTTTAGGTGCGCTTTTAATAAAGTTTTGAAGTTGGTGCATGATGGTACGGAGGTAATTGTGGGTGGGAGTGAGTTCCATAATTTGGCTATGGTGCAAGAGAATAGTGCTTCACCAGCAGAGTTATTGGCTTTAGTGATCTGCAAGTGATTTTTGTTGCTGGATCTTAGTGGTCTGGTGGTGCAATAGGGTAGGAGTAGATTCTGGAGGGATGGGACATTTAGTGGATGGTTTACTAGTTTGTGGGCGAGTGAGAGTTGATACCACTGAAGGAGGTGAGGGAGTTCAAGCCAGCCCAGTTCAGCAAGTGAGAGACAGTGGTGACTACGGTAGGATTTACATCTTTAGTACATCTCCAAAAACTGAGGAAGTAATTTTACTAAACTTAGAGATTTTATATGGAGTAACAAACATTCTATGTAAATATTTCCACATAAAAACTTTCTAGTATAAACCTGAATAAGTTTGACAAACTGATTTAAGTATCAAAGCTTTATTCTTACCATCTGTTGAGTCACTTAATCCACTACTATCTAAAAAAGTTCCAGAATTTTGCATCAAAATTATTAGTATTTATAATTAACTTGTACAGCTTGGACAGGCTTCCTTTGTATGTCAATCAACCTTTGATAACAGCTTTCACATATTCATATAATGGGGGAATAATGTTCTGTTCCTCTTCACCCATATTATCCACAAATTCATTTCATTTCTTACTGATGGGTAATATTAACTGGTTAGCAGATTCATCCAACTAACCCTGACTAACCCCCCACCTTATCCGTACTCAACAGACCTCCTCCTTCACCCACACCATTGCAGCATTAGCATTTTCACCCCTCCTCCCCTCCCTTACATCCTATTTCCCAGCATGCATCACTGAGTATTTCTCCTCACTACACTACCTTCTCAGTGTACCCTTATCTTTCCACCCTGCACTTTTACTTTTCTTTTCTTTCATTATGATTATGTTTTCTTCCTCTTATACTTATCCTCCCTAATTTCTCCTACTTCCCTGTATTATACACATTTTATAACCCTTTTATATCTTTTGAAAAGCACATCTTACCTAACATACTAACGTTGAAGCTCTATCTCTTTGCCTTGGTAATAATCACTGTATTTTTACCCTTTTTCAACTCAGTTCTCAATTTCTGTATTTTCTTTATTTCTGTATAACTGAAGTTGATGAAATAATTCTGCAAGCATATTCACCTTATCTACGTTATATAATGTATTTATCTTGTTTTGGCACTGGCCTGATGTTAACTAGTTTTAAGTGGAGCTTTTCTCCCCGGGCCTCTACTGAAAATGGACATGTATCTAGCTAGACTAGCCCGGTCAACAAATGTAAAATAAAAATAAATAAATAAACTTATATTTTTCATTAAATATTGTGAGGACTTAGCTTTTCCTCTTTCAAAGTAATCGGACCATAATACTAATCCATTCCTTTTTAGTAAATTCATTTTAACATTTCTTTGAGATTCCTTAAAGAGGTATGTGTAATAGGAAAGCACAAAAAATCCCATTTTGATATTAATGGGGTTTTAAAAACATATTTCTTAAATGTTTTAAGAACTGATTTCATATATGCAGAATCTAAAGATTGAAATGAATTTTCTTATAAGGTAATTTCTTTTAACCAGATGAAAGGATTATTATATCTTTCTAATGTATCATCTTTAATAAACTTATAAGAATTTAGTATAATCTGGCCCTGGATGGTTTTCTACTAATTAGTGTAGTTTGAGTCTATACAGAGTATGATAGAGTTAAAACTTGCAGCAATAGAATAAGATTCAACATCTGAGAAGCTAATAATACCATACTGTAATCTTATATGATTTCTATAAGCAATTCTTGGCTTTTTACAATACGTCAAGAATGAAATTAACATTTTTTTCCCATTTTTTCAGGCATTAAGCTATTGAATGCAATATATATATATATATATATATATATATATATATATATATATATATATATATATCTGGTTCCCCTTCAGAAGGTCAAATGGCTGAAATCTCAAAATGCATATGCCGAAGCCATATGTTTGAATTTCAGAAGCTCAACCTTCTGAAGGGGAAGTAAAAAAAAAAAAAAACACAAAATAATGTTTCTGCAGGGGGCAAGCCCCCCTGCACCACCCGCTATTTATTTATTCCAAATCTGAAATCGCACCACAGCATAGAAAGGGAAATCTCCCATTCTGCGCTGCATGATGATCCCCATTCAGAAGGTCGAGCGTCTGACATTTCAAGCATATGGTCTCGACCATATGCATTTTGAGATTTCAGCTGTTCGACCTTCTGAAGGGGAACCATAGATATATATATATATATATATATATATATATATATATATATATAGATAGATAGATATATAATCATTATAATAATCACTAATCTATGCTCAAAAGTAAAAAAAAAAAATCATTCCATTTTTTTTTTTAGTAAGCAGCAACACTTTTTCAATAATGTTTTCAAAGTTATTATTAATAATATTACATCCGGATAGATTTTTATTCTTAAATAATTTAATTATTTTCCTTCCCAATTATATATATCTTTATCCTTAAACTTGCTATCTAGTAACTGATTTAACACTAAAGTTTCAGTTTTATTGCTATTAAATTTCAGTAGTGATACTTCTTTAAAATTTTCAATTTCCTCATCTGTTTCTTTGTGCAAGAATTGATAAGACTGCACTTTACCATAATTAGCTGGAAACGCTGTAATGAGACTGAGAATTAATGGCTTTATCTGTTAATTATCCAAACTCATGCTGAACAGGTGCCAGTCTCTCCTTTATAGGCCAAGTCTTGTGTACTTTTCAGAATGAATCCTCCAAACACTGTAGTTCATTCAGTAAGGCATTATTAGATGTTCACAATATCTGAATACTGCCTTCATTAACAGTACTGATAAACAATTAGTGTTCAAAGTTACTGCACATCGTATTCTGATTGTCCAGAACAACGTAAACTAATATAGTCCTTATTTGACCTGTTTTTGATACTCCGGCTCAAGTGTCTATAATCTTCTCTGTAAAAACAGGTTGAACGTACTAACTATCCTTAACTGACTTATCTAACTCTATCTGAAGTATATTTTAATAATTACAAAACCCTGTGATGCTTTATACGTCCTCTTCACATTGGTTCCCTTGGTTTCCATTTTATGCATAAATGAAACATGGATTTATTTTACCCTTTAGCCTGTTTAATGCCTAATAACTACTTTAAAATGGAAGTCCCTAATCTAACAGTTGCCCCTGAGGTCCCTGATGAAAGTCTACAGGGACCTACTTCTGTAGTTACCTTGCATTTGTATTGCTAACTACTCTATACAGCTTTATGATACCTGACTCATAGTCTGAAAAAAAAAATCATTTGGTAAGCCTCCACTTTTAGTTTTGACCACAAGGTGTCACGTGGGCATTTATGACCTGTTTGGATTGATTTGATTTTTATATTACTTAGAGTCATAGTCTTTAGAGTCTTTAAGTCTAAGTTTTGGTGTATGAGTGATATATTTAAAACCGGTACATTATTCTGAAAAAATGAGTGTCTTTTAATTCTGTGGCTTTTAAAACTGATTAACATGTCTTTGTGAATCTTTAAGTTAGACAGAGTATGAACTCTTAACCCTACCTATTTTTCTTTCATATCTCTGTATGCTGTAATGGTAAAGTTACACTGTTTATTACCTATGTTTTTTACCTTATGAACTGGTGCCTTAGTGTACTGTGATGTCTTTTTCTTATAGCTAATTAAACCTTTTCCTGTTGTTTATAGAGTTACATCTTTAAGCATTGTACTGTTTTTTTTATTGTATAGCCTATCAAGCATGATGGCTATTTTCTGAAGACTAATTGAAATCTTCACTAAAAAGATAACTTTATATGTGGTCTTGAAGCATAATTACCATATTCTGTGTTAACTTGTGTCTATAATTTTTTATTTAAATTTCCTCTATAATGCTACTTATCTTTGTTAACTTTTATGAATATTTCTGAGCTATGATAGTTTATTAAAACCTATACTTTCTGTATTTCACGTCTGTACTTTTTCATTGTCTTTTAGTGTCCTTTTAATTTTCTGAATAATATACAATAATTATGTAAAGTGCATTGTAATCCTTAAACTAATTAACAAATTAAGCCTGCCCTGTTATGCCTTAAGTGCACTGAATAACTATTACTACCTGTCCTTTGGATAACTTATCTTAATAGTTTACTAAACTTATGCTTTCTGTATTTCAGATCTATACCTTTGCATTTTCTGCTAGTGCCTTGTAAAGTGTAATGCAATTTGTAAAGTCATTAACAAATTAAGCCTGCCATGTTATACCTTGAGTATACTGAATAACTATTACTACCTATTATTTAGATAGCTTATATTAATAAGCCTGTAAAAAATAATTCTGTCACTTTAACTTTAACTAATGACTAAATAATGTAATAAGCCTGTTACAAATACATCTGTCACTTTACCCTTAACTAATGACTAAATAATGTAATTCTGTTACTTTACTCTTAAACTAATGCCTGAATAATGTGAAGTAACTGAGTATTATTTTTATATTTTGAGATTTGACTGAAATGTACCATATCAAACACATAGCTGAATATGAATTGTTATATTCTGAATCTTGACTGAAATTTACATTAACGTATACTGAACATTTAAAATAGTTGTGTATATTCTGGAAACTAACTAAATTAATACTAAAATAATATATTTTGCCAGTGCTAACTGAACACAGATAAAAGCATAACTGAAACTGGTACATTTTATATTAATACCTTTTTTGTCAGTACTGCCTGAACATAGACTGAAAACTAGTACTGTTGACAAATTGTCTGAAACATGAAAACAGTTTGACAGTGTTACCTGAACACAGATAAATTGAAATCTGTTATTGTTATATTTTGGAGACTAAACTCTTAATATCTTTTTGTCAGTATTGCCTGAACATAGATAAAAACATGAACTGAAATAAGTACTGTTATATAACTGTCTGAAAACATAACTGAAACTGTTTTCCTGTCAGTATTGTCTGAACATAGATAAACTGAAAACTAGTACTATTGTACAATTTTCTGAAAACATGAGGACATTTTGATTGTCTGAACTCAGATAGACTGAAAACTAGTACTGCTGTACAATTGTCTGAAAACATGAGAACATAGTCTGAACATAGATAAACTGAAAACTAGTACTGTTGTACAATTGTCTGAAAACATACATACTTGCTTTTAACTCATAATTGTCTGAAAACATGAGAACATTTTGACAGTGTTACATGAACACAGATAAGAAATGAACTGAAATCTATTTTCCTGTCAGTAGTGCTTGAACATTGATAAAAGCATAAACTGAAACTAGTATTGTTATATAAGTGTCTGAAACACACATACTTGCTTTAAATGATAAACTGAAACCTAGTACCATTAAATAACTGTCTGAAAACATAAATACTTGCTTTAACTCATACATTTTAACTTTAAACAAACATTAAAAAAATAATGGAAACACATAGACAGTCAACTTCTGCACCACAGCTCTTGTCAAATTTTACTCTGCATTGTCCCAGTCACTGATGAGATAAAGGAAACCCTGCTTTAATGTGGAACTAGTTAGGCCTTTTGAACCTTATTTTCATTTCTTGTGAAAGGCTGGGTGACTAATGTTCTTAATTGTATTTAGTATTAGGTCCTTAAAATACCATTTGCATCTTTAACACAATTATAATAACTAATGTTCTTGATTGTATTTAGTATTAGGTCCTTAAAATAATATTTGCATTTTAACATGTATAACATAGCTTATTGCTCTGGCCTTATTTACATTTTTCTGCATGAAATAAATATTTTCAGCTTTAACAACTATAAACTGATAGCATTGCTCACTGTGCTGACTTTATTTACATTTTCTGCATGAAATAAACATTTACTGCTAATAAACACTTGCAAGTCTGTAAGCAAACTGGTAATCTTAAATGAAACTAAAAAGTAATGTAACACTGTGCATTTATGCACCTATATAAAATCAAATTTAACTGTTGAACCTTTTATATTTTGTCCTGTGACCCTTAGATTTTAACATACTGTTCTATGAGTGAAACTCTAACCACTTTCTCACCAGAACCGTTTCTTTAGCTGACGTCATTTAACTTTTCAGTAGTTCCTCAATGCTGCAAGAATGTATTATTACTG
This sequence comes from Protopterus annectens, assembly GCF_019279795.1. NCBI lineage: Eukaryota > Metazoa > Chordata > Ceratodontiformes > Protopteridae > Protopterus > Protopterus annectens. The sequence continues at coordinate 1,351,311,979 of NC_056733.1, read as the reverse complement.
TGTACAACTTTTGGGATAAATAGTAAAACTGTAAATGCATTAAATGGATAGTACTGTCTTTAATTCAGCTTGCTAGGATGGCTATAATCTGAGCTGATGTGCTTGGCAAGCTGCCATCTCTGTATGAAACATATACAGGCTCAAACTGATTATATAATGTGCTCTTTTATACATAGGATCTGAATTCTTAACTGTGTTGTCACTTTTACAATGTAGCATTGACTTTAAATTTTACATTCTGTAAACTAGCAAACATTAATTTTGTTTCTGTCTATGTTACGATATTGTTTATACATTGCAACACTTTAAAACTAATGATTGCTAAACAAAGCAATAATAGATAAAAAAAAAACAAATCCCCAAGAGCCACACACTCTAGGAATCTAAACCTCACCACAATAATAAATAGGATGTGCTGGAGGGATAGATTCCTGTCCCAGAGACTCCCTATGCTGTGGAACAGGATTCCAATCTACATTAGGCAGAGCCCCTCACTAACACTCTTCAAGAGAAACCTTGACAAGTGGTTGGGAAACAGAGAATTCACCCCGGGGATCACTGCAGTGGCTCTGCTGGACAGAGGCACAGGGAACTAATCTAAGGGGTCAGGGAAAGCTAACACATTCTGGCTAGGCTTATAGATGCCCTCAGGCAGATAGCCTAGTACTTACCTATGAACCTATACAAAAAAGTTATTTTCCAGATCTGTAACTGTAAACCCTTTATTCTGTGAATTAATTTGACTGTTAGTTCTGATATACCTTACTAAACATAGAGATATATAGTTATCCTTTTTTCCTAACTAGCCACACCCAATATGTCTTTCTGAGCACTTCAACTGTGTCAGCTGAACTGGAATTTATTTTATCTTTAACCCATAAATCTGCATGTTCCTGCTGTAACCAATTCTTTGAAATCTATACATTTGCACAAATCTTGTCACTGAAGTCTAAAACAACATATAACTTTAAGGACATGTTTATACCTAGTACAGAGCTGCTGCACTTTGAACTGTTAGCTGCTATAATTTTTGACCTTTTAAATCCTGACAAAACTGCATTTGTGCCTTTTAATAAAGATCTATGTGTAACTGAAGTTGATTTGTCTGTAAACAATGAAATATTGTTATTTTTTAACTTTGAACAATGACAGATTAATGCTCTGATCTTTATAGATAGCTATAGAATGCATTCTTTTACTTAGCATTGAAGTGTGTTATACGGGAATTTACTTTATTAAAATCTGTACTCTGATTCTTCTTATTTCCCTTCAATGCAAACATTACACTTGATTCTGAAAATAACAAACTATATGAAGTAATGTGAACTTGAGACATTGCCTACATGTTATGCATGTTGACAGTGTTGAAATTTGTATGTTTAATACTGTAACATAAACTTGTATTTTGAAGTACATGTATTACATTCTGAGCATCTGTATGTGAAAATATACTAAAACTGAAATTACTATGTTGAATTGTATGTGCTGAAGCATTTATGTTTAAGTTTGAGACCCTACTGACAGAAGCTGACTCATTAGCTTGCTTCTGTAATTTAAACCTTTTCCATTTATAAATTTTTAACATTCTTGAAATAATAACCTTTAACTTTAAAAGAATATTTCTAGACTGCTTTACCAAGGTTTTAAAATTAAACCAAAGATTTACTGATGTTTTAACTGTAGCAGTATTGCTTGACATGTTTATACAACAGGTATGTAAATGATTTTTTAAGCTGTTAATTAAAAAGTACATATAAAGTCTTACATAACTTTATGTTGTCTAGCTTATTAACCTTTTTGTTTTTCTTGGCTGTGTGATGTCACACTGGAAACTTGAAAGTTTATGGAGATAACTGTTAACTGGATAATGTCTTTTATGTTTTGAAGGAACACTGCATTTATTTAATACTGGTCTCCTGAAGTTGTTGGAGGCTTTTTTGAAGTAAACACTGGTACTGTGCACTTTGATTAGAGGTCATCTGCTGTGTCCTTTTTCTGTATGAAGTAGTGCTGTTTTACTGAAATTCTTTCCTGTAATGAGAAACTATAATGCTGTCATTTGTGGCTTATTCTGTATAGAGTTCACATTCTTTATTTATAGAAAAACCCTGGTATGCTGCTGAAGAGTGTGTTATGAAACATTTTCTGTCACTATAAACTGTTAAGCAGGCTACTGCAGTAAAACTGTACTTGAAAGGGTTACTTACTGCAGCTGTTTTCATTGAAGTTTTCTGATAAGGCTGATTTACTCTTTACATGTAGTTGAACAAAACACATATTGCTGCAATGGAATGAAAACGCTGCTATTTTGTAATCTGTAGAACACATCAAGTTGAACGAAACACTGCTATTTTATAGATTTTTGTAGAATACACGTAGAGTGACCAAATCTGGAAATGAACGATACCTTTACTGAAAGGGTGGTCTGTAGCACTGTTGATTACATTTACTGGGGCCTCTCAGCTGGAAAACCTCTGGAGTGCTGTTAAAATGACTGTAGTACATCTGCTGTAGTGAATTTGAAGAACAGTTCTGCACGGGAAACTGGATTTGAAAGGGTTACACACTACAACTGTCCCTTATTTTTGATTGTTCAGAGTAGCTGCAGGATTGCAAGAATTATGTATCTCTCCCCAGACAGCAGACGTGTTTGAATGGGATTCACTTTAGAAGCTCAAAATATTGAAATATCAAAATTCAGTATTTTGAGACCATAAAGTGGAATCCTGAAAAGAGTGAAACCTCAGAAGCGCAAAATCCAAAACCTTGAATACTAGAGGTTTTGAATTTCTTGCTTCTGAGGTTTTGCTGTGGTTATAGATTCAGGTAAGTGTGTATGTGTTAAGGGTTTTGGGTAGGGGCTGTGGTGTGTGTGTGTGTGTGTGTGTGTGTGTGTGTGTGTGTGTGTGTGTGTGTGTGTGTGTGTGTGTGCGTGTGCATGTGCGTGTGCGTGTGTGTGATATATGTGTGTGTGTAAGGAGAATGTAGCTTGTGTGGTGGTGTTTTGTGTGTGTTTGTATGTAGTGCGACCTCGGAGTTAGAATATTTAAGTAAGGGGGTGGGGGGTGCTGCCCCCAAATAGGGGGTGCAGGGGTGCTTGCCCCCCTACTTTTATGTAGTAGAGAGCTTGTGTTTGTGTGTGGGGAGGAAAGTGTGTGTGTGTGTGTGTGTGTGTGTGTGTGTGTGTGTGTGTGTGTGTGTGTGTGTGTATGTGTGTGTGTGTGTGTGTGGAGTAGAAGTGCAAAATTCAAAATCTCTGGTGTGCGAGATTTTGAATTTCGCACTTCTGAGTTTTCGTTGTTTTAAGGTTTCGACTTTATAGTCTCAATATTCTGAATTTCGACATTTCAGTTTTTTGAGGGTATAAAGTGAATCCGTTTGGCTGCCATTGTAAGAATTGATAAGACTGTACTGTACCGTAATTAGCTGGAAACACTGTAATAAGACTGGGAATGAAAGTCTTTATCTGTTCATTACCCACACTCATGCTGAGCAGGTGCCAGTCTCTCCTATATGGGCCAAGTCTTGTGTACTTTTCAGAATGAATTCTCCAAACACTGTAGTTCATTCAATAAAGCTTTATTAGATGTTCACAATAAATGCTGTCTTCATTAACAGTAGTAATAAACAATTAGTATTCAAAGTTACTGCATGACATATTCTGATTGTCCTGAACAATGTAAACTAATATAGTCCTTATATGACCTGTGTTCTATACTCAGGCTTAAGTGTCTATAATCTTCTCTGTAAAAACAGGATGAATGAACTAACTAACTAACCTTAAATGACTTCTCTAATTGTATTTGAAGTATATTTTAATAATACCAAAACCCTGTGATGCTTTACGTGCCCTCTTAGCCTTGATTCCCTTGGTTTCCAGGCTTGGTCTTAATTTAACATTCCATTAAGGAACATTCTATAGCTGGCAAGATTGTATCTTTCCTGTGAGGAAAGAACATTCTGTCTGCACACTTTATGTTTATCTTTCCTTTCTAATAAACTGTTGACCAGAAAGGTTATCCTTTCTTTTGGCGTAACTGTCTTTTATGCATAAATGAAACACAATTTATTTTACCCTTTAGCCTGTCTAATGTCTAATAGCTACTTTAAAATGAAAGTCCCTAATCTAATACTTCGATAGAATAATTTAAATCTCCTACAATTTGTAAAATATCATCTAGAAAAAGATGTTTTAGACTTGACGGTTTCTGTTAATTCAGAATCCATCAATGTATCCATTGATTTTTATATTATTAAGTAAGGGTACAATAACTAATGCACATAATAAAGGGGGCAAGGGACATCCTCACTTTGTGCCTTTATTTAAAGGGAATCCTTGAGAAATGGAAGATCCAATTTTAATAAATGCTTTGGCTTCTCTGCACAGTTTTTTTTTTAATATTCCAAAAAACTGTTTTGGAATTGCAAAGGGTCTATATCACCTTTGGAATGATAAAAAGAGTGAAAGCTCTTTCATTGATCTGACAAGGTTGAAACCCCTAAAGAGTGAAGACACGGACCATCAAATTTTTTTCCAGGGAAAAAAATCAGTGGGCCGTCTTCAGGACTTTGCTATTTCCTCCACTATGGTGCGATCTCGGAGGTGGTATATTTAAGTAGGAAGTGTGGGGTGCACAGTCCCCCACATTGGGGTGTGTGGGCATTGAAGCTCCCCACTTCATTTTGTGTTTAAACTTTTTTTTTTTTTAGTAATTTTTTTTCCTGGGAAAAAAAAATCACTGCTCAATGTCCTTGCTTTTTAGGGGTTTCGGCCTTATCAGATCGATGAAAGAGTATTTGCTCATTTCAACATTCAATAAGGTAATATAGACCCAATTGCAAACGCTTCTAAAGTTTGAAACAAGTGGCTCCAATCTACAGAATCAAACCCTCTCTTGATACCTAAGCTGATTAGGGCCAATTTCTTGTTCATTCCATTTGCTAAATCTAAGATAGCTACTATCCTTTTTATACTGTCGTACATTAATCTACTGACTATACATCTTGCTTGATCTTTATTTATTAATATTGTCTACTATATCTCTTAATCTTATGGAGCAAATGGAAGCAAATATTTTATAGCCTACATTTAATAATGAAATAGGTCTATATGAGACTAAATTATCATTTCCTTGTTTAAGTACGGGTGAGATTGCAGAAAATGTTCATGAAGGGTAAATTGTTTTGCTACCTGAATTATCCTGAAAACATCACTCAGCAATTCTAAAATATTTAACAGAAACAGACTATATATTTCCATGCTTAAACCATCTAATCCTGGAGCTTTACCATTTTTACCTTTTAAAAGCTTCTTTAACTTCTGTCAGGGTAATAGGCTTATTCAGCTGAGATATTTGTTGGTTATTTAGTTTACAAGTAACATTTTTATTTAAATAATTGTCAGTTTTGTAATCATCAAGATTATTGTTTTTATGAATAAACTAACAATTTTATTAAATGTTTTGATATTTGATGTGCTAAGAGTATTACAAAAATTTGAAATATAGACAGACTTTGTACAGCGTGACTTACTTCAAGATACATTTTTTCCCCATGTAACTCATAAAAAATGTTCAAATGACTGTGCATTTATGCAAGGTAGTTAGTCTTGTAGAGATATAGCTTTTGACTTTTCAAGTGTACTTTGAGCTGTAAGTCAAGTTAGCATTCAGCACTTTATATAAATAACTATGTATTTTACTGGACTATTATGTGTTATTTAAATGGCTCATACTAGCTTAAGGTTTTCTCACTTTTTTATGCAGAAGATGGCCTATTTGGCTTTTGTTCTTTAGCTTCTGTTGCAGCATAAAGATACAAATAGGTCACTAGTATTCACATATAGCTTGGTATTTGTGTTATGTTGTATACACATTCTGATTTAGTTATATATCCACCCAGTTTACATTCCCAACATTTGTTCATCTCTCTTTCTAATCTGTGTTGATTAGGAATATTTTTTTTTTATTTTAGGCACAGTTGATAGCCCCTCTATGCCACTTTTTAATTAGTTACAGACTATTAAATATATACACTTGCCTGAAAGTAAGGCAATGCTGCTTCATTAGATGTGACTCCATTCAGGGTGCATATTAAGATTCTCATGTAAATACATTCATTACTTGAATGGGGTGAGTATTAAATTTAGTTACACTTGGTAGATGACATGCTAATGCCAGATAATGGGGGTATTAAGATCTGCTCACTGGGGGTTACCTTCTTTTCTGATCCACTTGAAGGCATTGATACATTTTGTTGCAAAATCATTATTAAAGAAATTGCAATCTATACTACAACTAACAGGGCTGGTTGGATGAATTCTTCATTGCATAACCAATGTGATGACAACAGTCTATTATATTTGTTTCTGTGGTCAAAGTCTTTTACACCCTGAATTACTGTTTAGAATTTAGAGGCATTGCTCTATGAAAATCTTCTTGTGTAACGTAAAAGGAATTTGAACTTTTGTTAAAAGAAAGCTGTTCTACCACTTATTATATAATATGGATTTGCTGCTGTGCTGTATTTAAGAATCATGCATGTTTGGCTCTTATTCACACTTATTTACATGTTCCAGTACCATGAGCTGTAGTGTTGCTAAAGGAGCAAAGTCCTGTAAGCTGAGACAGAGAAACACGCAACAGCAAAGAAAGTAATGAAGCACAGTTAAGCATGTGCAGAAACCTGTCCTAAATTTAACATACAGATGATCTCCACAGCAGATTAAAGAACAAATAGAACAAAATGAATTTTAAATTAATGTAATAAAACAACAGTATGAAAATAGCAAAGACCCAGTAACTGCAGAGTATTATGGCTATGTGTTGTTAATGACTTGCTTTGTGTAGTCTAAGGTTTGATTCCCTCAGCCTCCACCTGCCTACTTAAGGTCATAGGTTCATAGGTGTGTACTAGGCTAATGGCCCTGGGGCCTTTACAAGCCTAGACATAGGATTACCCTTAGCATAGTGCCATGCGACCTTAGTTCCCAGTGCCTCTGTTGAGTAGAGCCACTGGAGTTATCCCTGGGGTGAATTTTCTGTTTCCCATCCACTCATTAAGATTTCTCTTGAAAAGGATCAGTGAGGTGCTCTGCTTGACATGTATAGGAAGTCAGTTCCATAGCATAGGCAGTCTCTGGGTTATGAAACTGTCCCTCCTGCATGGTCTGTTATTTGTGGTAATGAGGTTGAGGTCTCTGGAGCATGTGGTGCAGACGGATTGAGATTTCTTTAGATGTAGCATTACTAACAGAGCTGGGTCAGACATGGCTTTCTAAGTCAAGCAGAGATCGCTTCTAAGTAGACGATATGAGACAGAGAATAGTTGGAGTTTTTTGAGTGTGTCCATATAGGACAAGTGTTTAAGGCCTAGGATCCTTTTTGTGTGGAACTTTTGCAGTCTGTCCAGTTTTTGCAGGTGTCTAGTCAGGTCCATGCCAAATGGTCATTGTACTCAATGACTGGCCTAATGAGGAAAGAGTAGAGGGAGACAATGACCTCTTTCTTCCTGGATGCAAAACCCTTAGTAATGAGATATGCTACATAGAATGACTTTCTGACCACAGTGGCAATGTGGTGATCAAAAGAGAGGTTGCTCTCAAACTGTGTTCAGTGGACTAAAATCAATGTGGTAATTCATGGGAACCAGGTTTTTCCCAAAGGGGATGATGATACATTTTTTGTAATTGAGCTTAAGGCCATGGTTCTGACACCAGTCATTGGTCACAGTGAGGCCATTCTGTAGGATGTCAACATTACTTGAGTTAATTATAGCTCCCAACTTGCAATCATCTGTGAACTTTGTCAGCCAGAGTCCCCTCGTGTTGGTCCGGACTTCAGAGACGTAGATACCAAACAGGAGAGGACCCAGGTCCAAACCCTGTGGGACTCTACTCGTGATTAATTGGCAGTCTGACTTGGAGTCAGCTACTTTCACACTGTGGGTTCTATCTGTGAGCCAGTTTGCAACCCACCTAGTGATATAGGGGTTGATGCCAAGCTTAGTGAGTTTATCTATGATTCCTGAGTGGGGAATGGTATCAAAAGCCTTGGCCAGAACAAGGTAGGCTGTATGAACCACCTTGCCTTTATCCACAGCTCTGGTGACTGACTCAAGCAAGTTGACCAAGTTGAGCAGGCATGATCTATACTTCACAAAACCAAACTGTGTGGGATGTGGGAGTTTGGAGATTCCCTATATCCTTGTTTATTAGGTCCATAATGATGCGTTCTATAGCTTTTCATATCAGACTCGTCAGGCTAATGGGGCAATAGTTACCAGGGTCTGTAGTCAGTCCTCCTTTGTGAAGAGGGATGACTGTAGCAGTGTGCCTTTTGGCAAGGACAAAGCTTGAGGTGAGGCTGTGATTGAACAGGGCACACAAGTGAGGTGCCAGTTCACTCTGTAGTTCATGTAGAACACAACCAGAGATATTGTCAGGTCCCATAGAAGCTGTATTCTTGGCATTGGACAGTGCTGTTTTAACCTGTGCAGCAGTAATACTGGGTACCTGGCAATCTACTGGTATTGTTATTGGTCCTTTGGGGGGGGGTAAAGTTGGCACTGAATCTGTCGGCCAGTATACTGGCAATATCTGTTGGCTCGGTATAGGAGGTACCATTGTGCAGTAGCTCAGAGCAAATCTGGGTATTGCCATGGAGATTCTTTACATAACTATAGAAGGCCTTGTAGTTGTCTTTACTATCTGCTGCAATTCTGTTTTCATACCTAGCTTTAGAGGATTTGATGAGGGATCTCAATGTTTTGTTGACGCAGATATGGGAGTTTTTCCAATCTTGGGACTTCACCTTATTCTGCATCAGTATCCTCCTTCTGTTGTAGAATTTGTTTATGGCAGGGGACAACCAGATTGGCTTCCTTTTTTGGAGGAGAGTGTCTTGGTTTTGTTGGGTATGGCGAGATCCATGCATTTGTGTACGTGTTCGTACAGTGCATTGGTGTATGATTCTGCGGTCATGTAACTATTCTCCATTTGCATGGGTGCCGTGAAGTTTGCCACCTCTGTTTTTAGGATCCCAAAGTTAGCTTTGGAGAAGTTTTTCATGGTGTTTATCTTTGCTGGGGAGGGTGGGAGGGATGTGAATTTCCAAGGTGATTAGTTTGTGGTTGGATCTAACCAGGGAGGAGCTGACTATTGATGTAGAGCAACGGTCGTCCATATTAGTAATGACCAGGTCAAGGATGTCACTACCTCTAGTGGGGGTAAAAATGAGCTGGTCCAGGGCATTGGAATTAATGAACTTCAGGAAACACTGGGCAAATGTATTGGTACATGAGTAGTTTACCCAGTTAATGGAGGGGTAGTTGAAGTCGCCTAGTAAGAGAGTGTTAGGTTGGACTCTAATATTCTCCAGGGTGCTTAGGAACATGGAGTGCGAGTCTTGGGACATGGATGTGGACCTATAGCAGGCTACAACCTGAATTGCTGTCTTACCCAGTGTTAGCTGCACCTGAAGTATCTCTGATGCGTTATGTTGAGTTACCAGTCCGGAGGTGTGTACATCCTTTATGAATATGGAAACACCACTGTCTTTGGAGTTTTGGTCCAAGTTCTGGGCCGAAAGGTGTGGAATGAGTTATAGCCCAGTAGTGCAGGGGTGCTTTCTGCTGCCTTGAACCAGGTCTCTGTTACAGTACAAATATCGATGTTGTCCATTTTAAGGAGTGCCTCGAGTGAGTGCATTTTGAGATTTAGACTTCTAGCATTGAGCAACATGACCCTCAGATTGCATTTGTTTGTAGCTGTTATAGTTAGTGGTAATTTAGTCTTTGGAACACAACCTAAAAAATGCATTATAGGGGTGGCAAGAGCCTTGGCCATTATCTGGAAGCCCAGGGGTGACAGATGCAGGCCATCTCTGGCAAAGCATCGAGGTTTGTCAGTCATGTCATCCCAGGCAGATACTGGATCCCCTTAGAGTGACACCAGAAACTTAGCCAATTGTTGAAATCAATCATTTTCTGCTTGTACTGTGGTATCATTCTGGGTGATGGTGGGATACTGCTCAGGGCTAGGGTCATTCCTGCCTGGACTCCATAATCCGAGAGTTCCTCCATGTCTCTTTTCATGTAGTCCAGGGAGGTACGTCTCAGGTCATTCACACCCACATGTACAATGACAGAGTCATAATTGTACCTGTTGTTGAGTGACCTGAGGGCATGCATTATGTGTTGGATCCTGGTACCTGACAGGCAGCTGACTGTTACTTTCTCCTTATTCAACCTAGTGAGTGGGACATCAGTGTGCCTCACTATCGAGTCACGTATGACTAGTGTGTTGGGCATGCTGTTTTGCCTTAGGGGCTTTGATTGAGTGGCACACTGCTTAGGAGAGTTTGTGACTGTGACTGTAAGTAAGTTTTGTGATCAGACAGTGTTTTCACTAAAAAGGGAACATGTCCAGTGAGCATATTTGGTTAAGAAGTAAGTAAATAAATATTTAGAACTCAACGGAATGAGTCCATTAAAGCATATTTTCTTTCTACTGCAGTACAAAGAAAGAAAACTTGAGCCAGGCAGTAACTCACTGGAATTCTGTGGAAAAATGAATTTACAAAGCTGGCTCAGTTAAGCAAGACTGTGAACCTTAATTGTTTTTGTGTCTTTTGGCTTTTCCCGGTTAGGGCTCGCCACAGCGGAACTCCGGTCCGCTAATGATTGGCATTAGATTTTTACGTGCCAATTTGCCAGCCCTGATGCACAACCTACAATGAAGGTATGCCCATTCATGCATGTCTCCGCACAGAAGACGCTTTAGCTGAGAATCGAACAGGACAACGTCTTACTGTGAGGCGACAACGCTACCGCAGCACCACCACCGGAGTTGACTGTGAACCTTAATGTACTTATTAAATATGTGTGCGCAAATATGTTGGACTAATTAAGTTTTTGATGAGAGTTTTACCTTCTTCTTTGCATGTCTGTTCAACTGAATAATACAAAATACCACTTTCAGAGGGCTTTCTTTTTAAATGCATTCCTCATAATAACGAAAATTTAAGTGCAGTTAGGAATAATGATATACTGTGTCTGAAATTGCTGTATGTCAAACAATTCACCCTTCTCTTAGGTATAGTGGTCTCAAAGTCTGCATATATAAGCACAGTGAATTGGAAGTATAACCTTCCTTATCAGGAGATAGAGGAGGACTTCCCCCCTGTACAAATGTTTTTAATGTATAGCAGTGAGTTTCATAGTTTGCTGTTATTCAGTGGTAATTGCATGTAAACGTTTGCGGTTATGGGACTCAGTACAGAATCTTGAACTTCCATCTGAGCAGCATTTTAAGGGGCATTTAACCTGCTTCCTTATATCAAAGAGTATAATAATTATGTTTCAGTAATACATGTCAATTTCTTCATGGTACTACACACTTTTGGCTGATGTAGTCATTTCCTGTTGTTCCACAAGAATTTGTTTCAAGTTAAATTGGAAATTGCCATTTACTTGTTTAAATTCAGGGTGAGACACTGTTCCACTGTTGTCTGGTCATATTTCTTTATTTTATCTATTGATTTATTTGACAGTCTATTTATTTTCTTATTTATTTATTTATTTATTTATTTGTGAACTACTGTAACTAAAAATTTAAATTATCTATGTTCTGTACAAGTTCACATTAAAACTATTGATCTTAGCCAGACTGTGCAGTGAGCATGCATCTCCCATTTTTTAATATACTATTTTATATCCTTAGTGACCCGTGGTGGTGGGGCTGCGGTAACGTTGTCGCCTCACAGTAAGACGCTGTCCAGTTCGATTCTCAGCTAGAGCGTCTTCTGCGTGGAGACATGCGTGAATGGGCGTACCTTCGTTGAAGGCTGTGCATCAGGCCTGGCAAGCTGGTATGTAAAAATCAACTGCCAATCATTAGCGGACCGGAGTTCCGCTGTGGCGACCCCTAACCGGGAAAAGCCGAAAGACACAAACAAACAAATTCTTATATCCTTAGTTACAGTTTTACTTTTAACCCAGGGAATTGCATTAATTCAGGAAGATAAGACCTGTTCTAATAGTTGCTGACTCTTTGGATTTAAGTTTAATGCAGGTTAGGCATCATACTTTTCTTGCTACATGGTCCTTCTAAAGTGAGCAGCAAATTTGATACATGGGTCAGTGAGGTTTACATTTGTAAACTGATATTTTTCTATTATTCATACTGCATTTGTAATTCATTGCAGCAAACAAGCTATGAATGTTACAGTGGTTAGAGAAATTCAACTATAAATCTGCATGTCATTCTAACTGGCTCTATTTATTTAAGCAGTATACAATGACTGCATATGTTTGATGCTTGAAATAACCATGACAGCATTTTCCCAGAGAGAGTAAATGTTGCTAGAATTATTAAACTGAGCATTGCATATACCCTTTCATTATATATTGTATTTTAATATTTGTGAACTTTTGCAGTAAATAATTCAATAATTTCTGGAACATTTTAATAAATATTCTTTTCTGTTTACAAAATGATGGTTCTAGGAAAGAGCCATTGTTTATGTGTGTCATGTTGAATGCTAACTTATAGATGAATAAAGATGCTGATATGCCTTTGTAAATAGTTGCTGCTGTTTAGATAAACATTACTCTAATGAATAACAGATTGCTGATAACATTATTCATAACAGTTTATTATTATGGTTTTGCATGGAGTATTTTTAATTTTATAATAAAGTTTCATTATTTGAATGTAGGAGGCCCAGAAGCATAGAAAGATATTTTGAATAAGTCACTATGAACCTGCATCACTTTCTACATGAGAGCATAATAATGTGAGATTACTTGAAATTATCACACAATTTAATTCAACTGCTGCAGTGGCATCTGGAATTTACTTTTGTGGCTTATATATCCTAATGTAAAGATGTTATGAATTGTTGACTTCCACAAAGCCAACGATCCCAAACACAGAAAAATGATACCCAAAACACAGAAGGATTAAACATTGTGTTTTTGCAGGGTGCAATCCCCCCTGCACCCCATATCTACATATATATGTCTGTCTATATCTGTCTATATAATATATACTGTATCCATGGTCGCACACACTCAAAGAAGGGAGGAATTTCGTAAAATAAGTAAATTATTACTAGTGTACATGTATAAATTCTATGAAAAACAGCTTTAAATTCTCTGGCTCTTGATCTTTTTTTATCCAGAGGATGTATGAAGCTCAGGGAATTTCACCTTGACAAACTGCAGTAAACCTTGCAAAAACACGTTAGTGGCTCAGTGGTGAAGAGTGCTGCATCATAGCGTCACAGTCTTGAGTTCAATCCTGTCCTCATGTGTCTCTAGGAAGAACATACATGTTCACCTTGTGTTCTTCTCCAGTTATAAAGATTGTCTTCCACCTTCAAAAGTCATACTCCGTTTGTAAAATGATTATATGAATCACATTTATCCATGCCTTTTTGACCTTAGCCATGGAGGAAAATTGTCAGAAAAGAGCCAGTTCATATACGTTCTTAACAAATAATTATATATTCATATCTTCATAGAAAAGAGACATAGAAGATTGCTTTCCTGAGAAGGCAGTGTGATTGTTTTCACTGAATCACAATGTAAGGCATACTTTCACGTACTTTGCAGCAGCTGTTTTGTGTTGTGTTTTTGGACATTTCTCATCTAAGCCATTTTTCTATCATATAATTGTCAAGTTTATGGTTTTCCTACATAATGGAAGTGGTTGTATAGCCACACCCACATAAACACCATACCCACACACACACACACACACACACACACACACACACACACACACACACACACACACACACACGCACACACGCACACACACACACACACACACACACACACACACACACATGCATATACATTACTACAGGTAAGATTAATTAAGCTATTACCATTTTTAGACACACAGATGATGACTATGGACACTTTTCCTTAGTAACTGATCACTGGTAGGATATGTGACAATGTGAGGCACTGCCAGCTATTTCAGGAGAAGCAAGGCAGTGGATGTACAACATATGCCAGCACAGCGAGCTGGAATTTTGTAAAGAATTACATGTCATTAGTATATCAAACTGATTTGTACAGATGGTTGTGTTGAAAAATGTGCCAACAGTGGATCCTGACTGTTTTGTAACTGATTAAATGTATATGTTTTAACAGAGGATAAGGGAAGAGAAGAGGTTAATCTCAGTCCAGCTAAGTTTGAAAAATAGTAAGAAATTAAATTACTTAATTTAGGCCATAAAGATTGTATCTTACAGCTCTGATTGCAGCCAGAGACAAAATGTCTGGTAAAACAAACACTATGTTTCTAGCAGGGAACTAACTGCTACTCTGGAAGAGTGGAAGTGTTTCATGGTTTTATTACTTCCAGAATATGCAACAGATATTAGCAAGCTGCTCAGCACTTCTTCAGAACTTGTAAGCACTTAATAAGCTACTAATTACTATACTACTCAACCTTCCTCATTACCTATAGGAAAACGTTTTTGTACTTACTTTTCTCACTTGCTTAGAGAAAAACAGCTCTTGTACTCACTTCCCTCACTTATCTAGAGGAAAATAGTTTTTATTCAGGCATGTCCAAGGGTCAGCTCCCAGTGTTCTCTCCTGTCTATCTGATGAATCTGGGCATCTTGAGGCAATGTAGAAATTGCTTCATGTACACCGACAACCCTCTCTTCCTACTTCCCAACACTACAACCTGTGAGAGATGCACTTATCTAGACAAACTGGAGGTAAAGCTCTCTCCACCTAAGACTGAACTTGACAGTCATGAGGAGAAGGTAAACATTTGCACCACACCACACTCATCACATAGTCTCACAAAATCTACACCACCAAAATCCACATATAGTAACACAAAAGCATTCACCGAGGCTCTCAATAATAATCTGTCTAAGCAACAGAGACCTCCAGAGCAGAAATGCAAGCAACCTCCATCCCTCAATACAACCCAAATGACACATAGCCCACAGACTCAGTGAATCACTCAACCACAGCCAATAAGGCAAAACAACGTACCCAACACTCTAGTCATAGGTGACTCTATAGTCAGGCACACTGATGTACCACTCACCAGGCTAAACAAGAAGAAGGTTACTGTCAGCTGCCTGTCGGGTGCCAGGATCCATCGCATAAGCCACACACTCAGGTCACTCCACAACAAGCACAAATATGACTCTGCCATTGCCCATGTTGGTGTGAATGACCTGAGACGTACATCCCTGGACTACATGAAAAGAGACATGGAAGAGATCTCCGATCTTGTAGCCCAGACAGGTATGACCCTAGCCCTGAGAAGCTTTCTGCCATCGCCCAGAGTGATACCGCAGTACAAGGACAAAATGATTGACTTCAACAACTGGCTAAGCTTTTGGTGTCATTCTAAGGGGATCCAGTATCTGTCTGCTTGGGATGACATGGTCGACAGACCACAATGCTTTGCCACAGATGGCCTGCACCTGTCGCCCCAGGGATTCCAGATACCGGCTAAGGCTCTTGCAGCCCCTATAGTGCCTTTTTTAAGCAAGGTTCAAATGACAACTTCACCATCGTAACAGGAACAGGCAAGCAAAAATCGAAGGTAATGCTACTCAGTGCTAGAAGTCTGAATCTGAAAATGCACTCACTCGAGGCACTCCTTAAAATGGAGAACATTGATATCTGTGCAGTGACTGAGACCTGGTTCAAGGCTCCAGAGAACACCCATGCACTACCAGGCTATAACTCATACCACACTTTTCGGCCATGTAACCTGGACCGAAACACCAAAGGTGGAGGTGTGTCCAAATTCATTAAGGATATCCACACCTCCAGGCTAGTTGCTCAGCATAATGCATCCGAGGATATTCAAGTGCAACTAACTCTGGGCAAAACTGCAATCCAAATTGTAGCTTGCTACAGATCCCCCACCATGCCCCAGGATTCCTACTCTTCTTTTCTTGATGTACTGGAAAATATTAGGGTTCAACCAAACACCCTAATAATGGGCGACTTCAACTACCCCACCATTAACTTGGAAAACTACTCATGTACCAACTCCTTAGCTTAACGCTTTCTGGAATTCATAAACTCTAATACCCTGGATCAACTTATCCACACCCCCACCAGGGGCAACATTATCTTAGACCTAGTCATTACCAACATGAGTGAACGGTGTTCCACACCTAAAGTCAACTCCTCGTTGGTCTGATCCGACCATAAGCTAATCAACCTTGATATCAACATCCAGCCCCCACCCCCATTAAGGAAACCATGGTAAAACATTGCTCCAAAGCCGACTTCATGCTTCTTAAGACAGAAGTGGTTAACTTCATGACACCCATGTAGATGGACAATACAGTTACAACTGCTGAATCTTACACAAATGCACTCTATAAGCACTTAGATGAGTGCTTGGATTGTGCTATCCCAAACAGAACCAAGACGCTATCATCCAAAAACAGGAAGCCAATCTGGTGGTCCCCTGCCATAAACAAACTGTACAACAGAAGGAAGAAAGTGTTACAAAAAAGAGTAAAATCCCATTAGTGGAGGAGCTCCCTAGTCAGCCTCAGTAAGAAGCTGAGATCCCTTATAAGATCCTCCAAAGCTAGCTACTAAAACAAAAAACAAAATCACCACTAATTCTAAGGACAACCACAAAGCATTCTATAGCTATGTCAAGAATCTCGATGGCAACACCAAGATCTGCTCTGAGTTACAGCACAACGGCATGAAAATTACTGAACCAACTGATATTGCCAAAATCCTGGCAGATAGGTTCAGTGCTAACTTTACCCCCCCACCCCCTAAAGGGCCCATATCTATACAGGAAGAATGCAGAGTCCGTGTAATCACAACTATGCAGGTAAAAGCTGCACTCTCTAAAGCCAAAAATACAGCATCCATGGGACTGGACAACATCCTAGGCTGTGTTTTACACGAACTTCAGAACAAACTGGCTCCCCACCTTAGCACCATGTTCAATAATAGCCTCATATCAGGCTTTGTGCCCACTGAATGGTGCACAGCAACAGTTATCCCACTCCACAAAGGGGGAGCCTCCACTGATCCCGGGAACTATCACCCTATTAGCCTGATGAGCCTGGTCTGCAAGGCCATGGAACGTA
Source organism: Protopterus annectens (assembly GCF_019279795.1). Classification (NCBI taxonomy): domain Eukaryota; kingdom Metazoa; phylum Chordata; order Ceratodontiformes; family Protopteridae; genus Protopterus; species Protopterus annectens. Next base: position 1,351,294,862 of record NC_056733.1, on the reverse strand, counting down.
TCATCATGGAACTTATAAACAAAGACATTGGTAACCTCCAAACTCTGGATCCCACCCAGTTCAGGTTTGTGAAAGGCAGACCATGTCTCCTGATCCCGATCGACTTCTTTGAGGCAGTCATCAAAGCCGTAGATTAGGATAAGGTGGTTCACACAGCCTATCTTGACCTCGCCAAGGCTTTCAACACCATCCCCCATTCTGGAATTATAGCTAAACTCACTAAACAAGGTATAAATCCCTACATCACAAGATGGGTTGCCAACTGGCTCACTGACAGAACCCACACTGTAAAAGTTGCAGACTCCAAATCTGACCTCAAACCAGTGACAAGTAGAGTACCACAGGGTTCAGTCATGGGACCTCTCCTGTTTGGTATCTACTTCTCTGAAGTACAGGCTAACACAGAAGGCCTTTGGCTAATGAAGGTCACAGATGACTTCAAATTAGGAGCCATAGTCAAGTCCCCAAATGATGTGGACATCCTACAGAAGGGCCTCACTGAGACAGATGCCTGGTGTCAGAGCCATGGCCTCAAGCCCAATGCCAAAAAGTGCAGTGTCATCCCCTTTGGTAAAAACTCTGTACCCATGAACTACCACATAGGCAGCAATCTACTTAACACCAAATGTGTGATAAGAGACCTTGGGACCCAGGTAGACAGTATTGTCTCCTTTGATAGTCACATAGCCACAGTAGTCAGGAAGTCCTTCTACATGGTGCACCTCATCATAAAAGGGTTCTCATCCAGGAAAAAAAGAGGTCATTGTTCCCCTCTACTCAACACTCATTAGACCCATTATAGAGTACAACGCCCCTTTTGGAATGTACCTCACAAAACATCTGCAGCAGCTGGAAAGGCCACAGAAGTACCTCACAAAGAGGATTACTGGCCTCAAACAAATGCCCTACACTGACCATCTCAAAAAACTCCAGCTTTACTCCATAGCATATCACCTACTCTTAGGTGATCTCTGCCTAACATATAAAGCTATGTCCAACTCAGAGCTGTTGGACATGCTACACCTAAAGAAATCCCAATCCCTCTGAGATACACGTTCTAGGGACCTAAACCTTGTCACCACAATAAACAGGACATGCTGAAGGGATAGATCCCTGTCCCAGAGATTTCCCATACACTGGAACAGGCTACCCATCTATGTCAAGCAAAGTTCGTCATTAGCACTCTTCAAGAAAAATCATGATGAGTGGATGGGAAATAGGAAATACACCCCGGGGATCACTTCTGTGTCTCTGCTCAACAGTAGCACAGGAAAATAACTTTCTTGGGTGGCGTAAGCCAGGGAACCTTGTTGGCTAGGCTTACGTAGACCCTTGGGTTGATAGCCTATTACCTACCTATAAACCTATAAGCTGTATGTGTGTGTATTATTGAACATATGTGCAAAATCCTGGCAACTTCTAGCCAAGAGGGTAGCATAGGAACAAGAGGTCAGATGTAAATAATGTCATTCTGCAATCCATCACTAAAATGATATTTTAATACTAGATGAGACTGAAGTCTGAAGGCACTTTGTTTTTGGAACTTGACAAGGAAGGACCCCTCATCTATTTCATCTTGCCTTGTTCTAGTAAGTGAACTACAGAATATGAATTCTTTAGATTAGTCAGGAAAATATAGTGAGATTAGTTAAGTACTGTTTTTCTGTAGCTGTGTGAATCTGTTCTGCTGGGTTATTTTAATATTTCCTGTGATTGAAACTCTGGTGTTTATTGTAAATTGATACTGGAGAAGGACTTCTCATATTTTTTAGTATTTTTTATTAAATATATTTAAACTTCTCATTGTGGCTGGTCCTTTAGATAATATTTTAAACCTAGAGAGGATGTGCATCTATTTTATGACACTATGGCCACTCCTGAAAGCCTTACTGCATTGGCCAAACACTATAATTTATATTAATATTAATTTCACTCAGTATATTTCGGACCCTTGTAAGAGCCTTAGAGTAGCTGGCACTAGAATGTCTGGTGGCAGTGTAACTACCTTATAGTCTGGCCAGAAGGGAACATAGCTAGTAAATCTGTGACAGCCTTTCCCGTGTGTGTGTGTGTGTGTGTGTGTGTGTGTGTGTGTGTGTGTGTGTGTGTGTGTGTGTGTGTGTGTGTGTGTGTGTGAAAATCAAATCTCAGAAATTGTGTGTGTCAGCTGCTTATAGCAGGGACACGAAGCACTGGTTTCACAGAGAGGTTAGTAGAAGACATGGCTTGGACACTCAGATGAGGACTCAACTCTATAGCTGTGCCAGTGGGGAGTCTTATTGAGGATCTGGAGAGAGAGTGAAAACCAGGCACTGGACTGGGTATGTTCCCTGTGTGCTTTTAAGGGAAACTGTGCTTGATGCAGAGAGCTGCATCTGCAAATACTGGGTGTATCCATTTTTTTCCAAGTGAATGTCCTTCTCCAGTGTCAGTGGCAAGGATTCAGGCTACTTGATTACTGGCCCAGAATGGGGACAGCACAGGGTATAAGAACATTGATAAAGCAGGAGGTAGTAGTATGAACAGAACCCTTTTACCATGTGTTCAGATTACACAGGGGCATCAACTGTTACTTTAAATCCAAGGAACAAGGTCTTTTTATAACTTCACCCAATATTTCACTCAAGTTCTAGCCAGCAAAGAGGTCCACCAGTATATGAACCTCAAGGAATCAGGAAGCGCTCAAATTCATATTCTAACAGGTTAAACAGACACATCTTTTTTATTTGCATCAGGATGTCATTCATTCATACATACATACATGCATATGTACATACATTAATACATACATACCACAATCAAATGTGACAGTAATATAAAAGAAACTAATGCTGGATGATAAATCCAGGTAAACCAACAAAAATGTAAAATAAACAAAGATATCTGGAATCAGTCCTGGACTTAAAATACTTAATTTATTAGTGCTACTTTATATTTTCTCATACTGTGCTTCGTCAGGCAATAAAACATATTAAAATAAGACTCATATTTATATAACATTTAAAATCAAATGACATAAAATCAATTAAAAATCACGACTCATTACTTTAACTTAATACTTAAAGAAACATCAATTCATTACTATTTCATTTGGTTATGCAATTCTTTTAATACAGGTCTAATGCTAAGCATGCATTTAAACCTGGATGATTATGTGCTCCAAACATGATAATCCACTTACATTATTAATTTTCTGTTATATTAATTGTCACCCCTTCTTATCTGCTACTGAAAAACCTGCAAAACCATAAATTTAAAATAACATGTATTCATTTCCTTAATGTGTTTACATACTGCATTTGCTTTTATACATCTCCTTATATTTGATAAATGGTCACCTATGCACTCTTTTAACTTCTGATTTGTCTTACCTATATAAAAGGCTTCACACACTTCACATTTTGCCATATCATTTCCCAACTTCCATAAGCTTGTAGTGTAAATAATTTTCCATTTACAGGGTATTTAATACATTTCTTTTTGTAATATATATCTATATCAGGTCTATATTAAATCAGCGAATGCTTAAAAAAGCGAACGCTGATTGATCGATCTTATGTAAGCGAAAGCTTACAATCTCGAACTGTCAGATCAGCAATTTCTTTCCTAGGAAAAAAAAATAGCTGATCCAAAACACATACACACAACACAAGCACACCAACCAAACAGAAATCCACACACATACACCTAAAATCTGACACCTAACCCTACACTAAACTATGCACACACCACTAACTATCAACTTACCTTAACCCAAACCCTAACCCTAAGGTCAGTCACTATCACACACTCACCTCACCTGCTTCCTAACCCTAACTCACCTAAACCAAACCTAACCCGTGCCCTAACCCTAACTCACATAACCCACCCTAACACTCACATCCACACAATCGCACACTTACCTGAATCTGACCTGTAACTTTCCACCACAGCACTGAAAATACCAAAGCAACAGAAACGGACAACCAAATTCTTTCCCTAGGAAAAAATTTGGGCTTCTGTTGCTTCGATATTTTGAACATTCACTTAAATAAGGTCGATCAATCAGCATTCACATGTTTAAGCGTTCGCTGATCTAATATAGACCCTATATATCTGCATAAAGGCAGCCCCCGGGTTAAGTACGAGATCTGTTTTAGATCTGTTTTTTAGTCTGTCCTTAAGTCAAATTTATATGTAAGTCGAAACATGTTCATATGGTTTTCATTAAATGTCACTTAGTCAAATGTTTGCCTTAGTCTACTATTTATTTTACTTTCCTTTGCATATAAAGTACTTTAAAAACAGTTCCAAACAAAAAAAAAATTCTTAAACATAATACTGTATACTGTAGCTATGGTTTCTTGCTTCCTATGAGCTATGCTTCCTAATTTTTATGAGGACATTTTCATGCACACTGTTGACAGACATTGAGTTTCAGAATTCATACCCTTCAGAAAATTCATGCTAATGAAAAAATTGTTATTTTATCAACTTTCTAATTTTATACGCGATATTTAGTAAAATTGTCCCTATTTTTGGGCATTTGCATACTTTTATTTCTGGCTTTGTCCAGATATCTTGCTGTAAGAGGTTTAGGGGTATCTCACACACACATGCACACACACACACACACACACACACACACACACACACACACACACACACACGCACACACGCACACACGCACACACACACACACTCTTGCAACACACACACACACATACACACTCACACACACACACACACACACACTCAACCCCACTTTACCTATTCCATAACTAGCCTCCTCTTATGCAACCACCCACCTCTTAACTGCTGCCAGATCGCTCGCTCCTTTTCAGTCTTCACTCACTCTCTCATACACAGTCTCTTTCTCATTCATACCTGCATTCACTCACACGTTGCTCTCAATTTCTTCTGATCTCACAAAAACACAGTCACTTCCTCATTCATACCTGCATTCAATCACACATTGCTCTCACGTTCTCCTGCTCTCTCAGATGCAGTCACTTCCTCATTCATACCTGCATTCACTCACACATCACTCTCAATCTCCCGATCCCACACAAACACACTGACGTCCTCATTCATACCTGCATTCTCTCACACATCACTCTCACTTTCTCCCGATCTCAAACACGCACGCACACACACACACACACACACACACACACACACACACACACACACACACACACACACAGACACACACACACTCCATGTATTAGCTTTTTGTCAGAGATTATTACAGTGGAGAATTTGCCCTTTTCTCACTGTACTGCAATCACAGAGATGGTGTATAATATTAACAGGGGGTGTAAGAGTTGCTTTAAAGTTTTTTATTTATTTCTATTGGTTGGTGATTGTAAACTTGGGTTTGATTACTTGGTGTTCAATAAGGTGAATTTCAGATGGATGGTCATCCATTTAGCTTTCTATAGATATGTGCAAACATATATTAAATCAGCTAAACATTACTTTGGTATATTCTCTTGCTGTCGACTAGGCTGGATACCGCTGATCAATTTGGTTCTATGTTGTTTAAATACCAGAGGTTTTATATATCTATATATATATATATATCTATATATATATATATATATATATAGAGAGAGAGAGAGATACATATATATATATATATATATATATATATATATATTTATATAGAGAGAGAGAGAGAGATGCGTATATATATATATATAAAAATCGATACATGTATATATATATATATATATATATATATATATATATATTCATATATATATATATATATATATATATATATATATATATATATATATATATATATATGTGTAAATACAAAAATAGCAACCAAGAAAAAGCAGCTACTGCTGAAGCAACGGTCGAACGTAGCTGGGATGGCTGCAAATGGCTCCAAGCAAAGAGAAAAGAATCAGTAAAAAGAGCTGGTAGACTAATGAGCAAATGTAAAGTTAGCACTGTAGCCAAGCGTGACAAATAAATACCCACTCCACTCCGCTGCTTGAAAATCCAAAAACAAATGCACTTGTGAAGGCGAAAACACTACTAAGAGCAGAAAACGGAACGAAGAAAACTGGTACTGTCACAATCTTGAAAATGATATTGTACGAAAACACAAATCCCAACGTATAAAAACTGAATCCTTTAATGAGCATAGAAGACAAGAGTCAGTAGCACTAGTTGAGCGCTTTCATCTGCACAAACGCAGACTTCCTCAGAACTAGTGCTTACAACAAAAAACATTCATTAAGAACACATTTTGGCGCCAACATTTAAATTATCATTTAAAAAGACATGCACTCCAAATGTAAATATATGAATATTATGAATATTATGAAATAATGGTGAAAAATGTGTGCTAAATATAAAATACTCTAATAAAAATGCTAGAATAATAAAAATGCTTAAATGTTAAAAAACTGAAGTAAGAACATTTGTTTAAAACTTAAAATAATGAGAAATTATGAATCCAATATTAAGAATGGTTTAATGCTAATGAAATCATTAATACCTGGACTTCTAGTTGAATCTGTCAAAATCTGCCATTTGCTCTCCTTACAGGCTAATCTGGTCTTCCAATCACCCCCAAATTGTATTTCTTTCTCCTCATCTATGATAAAAAATAAAAAAGTATGTTCGTCACCACATTTTTTGATATGTCTATATAGTGCATTTTTACTGTCCATTTTCTTAATTCTGTAATAATGCTCGTAAATTCGTTTTTTTAACTCCCTTTCAGTTTTGCCTATATAATAGGCTGAACATTGTTTACATCCAGCTAAATACACTATATGTTTGGTGCAACAATTACCACCTATACTCCTAATTCTGGTGTGATTGATGTCGTCCAAAACAATGACACTATTTGTATTGATGTATTGACATTGGTTGCATCTTCCACACTTCCTAGTGAATACCTTTCCTAAATAAGATTCACCCATATTTGGCTTTGAGGTTTCCAATAACTTTTTTAAATTGGGACCTATCTTGTAAACAATCCTAGGTTGTTCACCTAGGATCTTTTTGTGGGCATCTGTCATAGTTATTATGTCCCAATATTTTTTAAGAATGTCCTGGATCATAACACAATAAGGGGTATAAGTCAGAACACATGTCCTACCCATATTGCCTTTCTCAAGATGTGCGTTTCCTTTGATTTCTCTAACATAACCTAATAGAGGTTTGAATTTAAGTCCCCATTGTGATGTAACATAATCTATAGTGTCTTTAATCATAACATTGGGGTACCCCCTATTTTCAAAGAATTTCGCTAGAAGTTTCATTTCATCTTCCATACATTTTCTGGTTGATGACATTCTTGCACATCTAATGCATTGACCCTTGATGATATTCTTGAAAATGTGTGGTGGATGTTCA